>NC_012879.2:36000816-36075152 GCF_000003195.3 Sorghum bicolor
CGAGGTGAGAGTCCGTCGAGCGCCGTGAATCGCTCGCCGGAGTTACCCCGAGCTCGCCGGAGTACTCCGCCGCGACGGATCTTGCGTTTCTCTGCCTCTTTTCGCTGGTTCTTGGTTGCGCTAGGTCGGTAGGGTGGTGACGAAGCTCGGAGAGCCGTTTGCGCGCGCTCTACCGCACCAGAGCGGCCTGGCCACGGCGAGCAGCGCCGCCGTGCCGCCATGCATGCTCGCCGGAGGTGTTCCGGTCACCCTCCGGCCAATCCGAGGGTACCGCTGGGTGCGCCTCGCTGCGGAGAGCACGTTGGTGCTCACCCCGTGGCCGGGGACCTCACCGCCGGCGAGATCTGCTCGTCGGAGGTGAGCTCCCTCTCGGTCTCGCTGACCGGTGGGGTCAGAGGCCCACTGTCAGTCGCAGAGGGACCCCGGTTGGTGTAGATATGGGTGTGCTTAGCCTTTTTCGTCGGTTTTCTTGAATAAATGTTTTCCAGAAATTGATTCAAAACTTGTAAAATTCATATCTTGAGTTCTACAGCTCCAAATTTGATGAAATAAATTTTGGTGTGCTCTATATTTCCAGATCTACAGTTTGATATAATTGCATGTCATGTTTGAGTAACTTTTCTGTATGAATATATTTAATCCATGTTTTTGCTAAACTTGGAAAATGCATAGTAAATAAAATATGACTCAGAAAAATATGAAACTTGTTTTATGGGCTTTGCATGTATGCTAACTCACTGGGAAAATGTTGCTACACATTATTTGGTGTATAAATGAATTTATGGTAATTTAAATGCTTGCATGGCAGTGGTTTATGATTTTTAGTAATTATTTGGATCATGCAATTAATCTGGAAATTTTTGTGGTTATTTCTTATAATATTAGACAAATTGTAAAAATATGAAGTCGGCTGTTTGACACTTATATCACAGTGGAGTAATTATACTTACCTTATTAATTAATCTTGTGATTTTTGTAGCTCAAAATAAGTATCCAAAAATTATAAAAACTTTACAGTAGACTCTATGCTTGACTGGTAGTCTCCTGTAATTTTTTTGGAATTTATTGATGAACAGAACTGCATGTAAATTTTAATGGGCCTAGAAATGAATAAAGAAAATTATGAATTGTTGTATATATAGGTTGAATAGAATAAGTTTGGGTTTGGTGTATCTTTGAAGCAACTTGTGGGTTACTGGTCACATTTGAAAAAGAAAAATAATTGTGGAAGAGAATGCAATAGATGTTTGATTCAATTGTTTGTTCTTGGATGATGTTGACTACCTTGTAATGAACATGACCAAGTGTATCACCTATGCATCATGTCATGATCCTTTGGTACTTTCTCATACGAGCATCCACTCGGGCATCTCGCACTCCACTCATGAGCACACATGCATCATACAGGCTCGCAGGAGAACGAGGTGGGACCCGAGGAGCCAGAGGAGATTCAGGAGCAGGAACCTCCGGAAGCACAGGAGTCCGGAGAGGAACTACAGGAGTGTCCGGATCACCGACCAAGCACGTTTGAGAAAGACAAGCCCCGGAG
This sequence comes from Sorghum bicolor, assembly GCF_000003195.3. Lineage (NCBI taxonomy): Eukaryota > Viridiplantae > Streptophyta > Magnoliopsida > Poales > Poaceae > Sorghum > Sorghum bicolor. The sequence continues at coordinate 36,002,366 of NC_012879.2, forward strand.
CATTCTAAGTCTCCCTATTCTCGCTAACTTACATGATGCACTATACTTGTTCTACTATATTGCATCTAAGTGATAGGAGTTGCTTGATACCGTTGATGCATATGTACTCCTTGTTATCCCTACTCGTTTATCTACCTTGTCCTATGTAGATAGGCACGGAGTCTATGCTTAGCTTGCTTAGTCCGGTAGAAGTCGGGTGATTCCCTGTCACCTGCGAGATATAGGTGGATACCTGCTTGATTAAGCAGCGGTTGCTTGGGGAAAAGAATAACCAAGTGTGGAATGTAATTAGAGACCGGGCAGGGTCTTATGGTGGGTTGACCATAGTGCCCCTGCCTGCGTCGATTAAGGACCGATCGTTGACGGCCCTCTTGTCATGTTGAATGCATGGCCCACATTTAGCTGGAAGGATAAGTCGTTCCGACCGCGAAGCCTGAGCACTATCCGTGCCGGGAATCGGCCCGATGTACGCGCTGTATTGGTGATGGCTGAGGAGAACGACGAGGGCGCGGCGCGCAACCTTGGTATACCTTGGATACCTCGGTCGCCGGAACGGTCCTCGGGTACGGGCGGTTCCTGTCGAACCCGCGAATTGGTCCTGGATAGTGCAATACGGTGACCTGTAGCTCACTTGATCAGTGAGTGTGGTTTGTGTGGGGAATAAATTCGCCATCTGGTTAGAAATCGATTCGAATCGCCATCGCTCCTGGATAGTGAGCACTTGACATGAGCTTCGTCCTCGTAGTAAGGACTATGGAACACTTGGGTTATAATGAAAGGGTTTATGAATGTTATGATGAAGTACTATCAGATCCCTATACTTGCTTGCAATAGTGCAGGTGCGAACCTAGATAATAGGTAATGATACTTTCAACTTGAGCAAATTAAAAGAAGAAAGATTTATGTAGGTTATGATAGTAAAATCCTGCAGTTTTGCAAAATGGTTGTCAGGTACCCCACTATATAGCCTTCATGATCCTTGATGAGTCTTTATTTTAAGTTTATGACGGGTAAGTCTAGCTGAGTACCTTCTCGTACTCAGGGTTCTACTCCCATGTTGTTTTGCAGATGGTCAAATGTACTATGGTTATTGCATCCTCTGTCTGTACCCAGCCATAGGTGATGACTAGACCAAGGGCGATGGTCACTCCGTCTCTTCTTTTGCTTTTGTGGGAATGACCAAACTATGGCACTGTATCAGACTAAGCGTGTGTGTTGTATTTTCGAACTATGAAGCTTCCGCCACTTGAAGAACTTGGTTTGTATTAATTTTTAGAACTCCGATGTATTTTATGAATGTTGTAATCTGGATGTATTTGTGAATGGCGACCGCTAAACTTATTACGATCTTGGCTGTTGTGCGATGTGTGGTTTGAAATCCTTCGAGATTTCACGGACTACCGGGATTATATGGGCTTAAGCATGATGGTTTGACTATGCAAATGGTCACTGTTAGGCTTAATCTCTTATAATTTGGTCGGTTCTGTTACAGCTGGCATCGGAGCAAAGTTTAGCGAGTTACTGTTCATAAGTATGTTCTAAACAAAAACCTAAACCGGTTTAATAAAAAGATTTTATTAACTAATCAATAATGATCAAGGTGTTAAACCGAGTTTTGGGAAAACTATCTAGTGTGCCATGGTCATATCCTTTATGCCCAATTAAGGACTCTAAGGTGGCTAGTTAAGTACTGGCTTGGGGGTTAATGCATCATATTTTTATTTCGTCGCTCATACGGCGTGCAATAGTATGAGTACCATTCATTTGAGTGGTAATGTATGGATCCATTTTTCCTCTACACCACAGTAAGTGGGAGCTGTGAGAGCATGATCGGATACATTGCCGGTCTAGGGGAGTGTTGTTAGATACTGTGTCATGCACACATGTTTGGTGTGTCTTGGAAACAATACCGCATGTTGGGAATTCCGTCCTGAGAGGCGATGCCGTCATTAGGGCGATGATGTGGGTAGTGACACATCACATGCATGGACGGGTGTCTGTGTATGTGAAGTGCATAGTTTTAAATTCTTGTTCTGCACGGTCATACTGTGGGTGGGTTGAAATGAGTTTTCTGCAGGTACACTAACCACGTTCTCGCTTAGAACGCTAGTTACGTTATAAGAGAACGTTGTGTGCCACCGCATATACCGCTTAGTGTTAACCTTGTTTCTAGGTTTGTGAGATCGTAAGTTCGTGCATGCATCATGTTTATTTCATATCATTGCTTACTTTCCCCCTCAATTTAATCAGTCCCAATTCTAAATAAAATAATTAAAGGTAATCCTCGCTCTTACCCACGGTATTCCATTTGCAGCAGATGGCACGCACTAGGCTCACCGCTCGCAAGTCCACTGGTGGGCGGGCTCCTCGCCATCCGTTGGCAGCCAGGAGCTCGCGACATAAGAGCATGTTCCTGGAGGAGTTTGGGATGCCCACTTTGCTTTGGAGGGTGCTCAGTTCGATGGGGTATCCCAAAGGAAGGGAGCCTCGCTACTATTGGGATAAGGAGCCGCTTGGTGACGAGACCCTGGTGGGGATCGAGGCAGTTGTCCCTTCCAGTGGAGGAGACCCTGCTTGGGGCGGCTGGGTGTACGAGTCCCGAGGTGTCACGCCTTTCCACGGTGCCAGCAGGGCAGCTTTCGCAGTTCTGAGGGACCTCATGAAGAGGTTTCCACAGGAGCTGGCCCACGCCTTCGCTGGGGTGTTTCCCCGGGGTGACCCCTACACTTCGGTGTAGGATCAGTCCGAGGTGAGTGCTCTAGAGAGGAGTGCGGATGAGGACCAGCACAGTGACGGTGCAGCTATGAGTGCCATGTACGCGTTGATGAAAACCTATGGAGGCCTGGAGAGTTGTTTGGGTCGCTTGTCCGGGTCTCTTCTCACCGTCCAGGATGAGAAGCGTCAGTTGCAGCGTGTGTTTGACTCTGAGGTTGAGAGGCTACAGGCAGAGTTGGCCCGTGTGACCACAGAGAGAGATCAGGCAGTCCAGAAGAACAGTGAGCTGAGTCAGGACCTGCTTGCAGTACGGGAGCAGAAGGACAGGGTGACTACTACTCAAAGGAACTGCGAGCGCATGCTAGTCCATGTGCTTGGACAGAGGAATGAAGCCTGGCACGAGGACACTTTGAGGGCCCGACAGCTAGAGCTAGAGCAGCAGCTAGCTAATGCTGAGGAGTACAATGAGAACTTGCATGAGGAGATCCACCAGCTACATAACCAGCTCCACCCTTACCACCTGCCTGGAGCAGCTGAGCTAGACTCTGAGGACGAGATGGACACGGATCCCGAGATAGGAGCAGCTGCTAGTGGAGATGAGGATGAGGAGGGCTCCGGCATGGACAGTGATCATAGCGACTAGATGTTAGGGCTTTAGAGCTAGTCCTTCTTCTTTTGTGTTGTATGTTGCATGGCATGTCGTGTACCTTTGGATCTGGGCTATGTAAAACTTTATGAGTTAATGCTGGAAGTCCAGTGTATGTATGCTGGCAAGTTGGATGTACGCGAACCTTGTTGCGTGAACGTTAAGCAATCTGTTAGTGATGTTGTGCGTAGATGATGAATTGTTGAGCCTCTGTTTATTGTGTGAATTTATTCCCTCAGTAAATTCAGTACGGCACGATTCTACACATTTCTACCGTTGATGGCAACTCCTAACAATTGCTTATCATTGACGTATGTAGATGGTGCAAACACGTGGCGGGGGTAACAGCAATCCGGGTCTTGGAGTAGGTACATCCGGAGGTGGGGCTCAACGGAATGAGGACAGAGCACCAACACCGCCACCACCACCGCCTCCTCCGTACACTGCGGACGTGTTTTTCGCGCAGTTTCTGGGGAGCCAACGCAACATGGAACAGATGCAACGCAACATGGAAGAGGCTCTGCGCAACATAGCTGACAACACCCATCGTGGGGACAACCAGGGCGGCCGAGAAGTCAACCAGTACAGTTCGTTCAAGGACTTCATGGATACCAAGCCACCAATCTTCAAAGAGGCTTTGGAACGGCTCGAGGCAGATGAGTGGATCAACACTATGGAGCAGAAGTTTCGTCTCCTCCGAATGATAGAAGAACTTAAGGCTGAGTATGCGGCACATCAGTTGCAAGGACCCGCTGGGATTTGGTGGTCCCATCACCGTACCACCTACCCAGAGGGGACCCCAATTACCTGGAACCGCTTCACCACCGCTTTTCGGGGAAATTATATTCCTCCGGGGTTAGTTGAAATGAAGATCGGGGAGTTCATGAGGCTGTCCCAGAGGACGAAATCTGTGAAGGAGTATCTACACGCTTTCAACAACCTCGCTCGCTATGCCCCTGAGTTTGTAAACACGGAGGCTAAGAAGATTGCTAGTTTCCAGAGAGGTTTAATCCAAAGATGCTGAAGACCATGGGTACAGGAGCCAGGGCTACCTTCAATGCCTATATCAGTGACTGTCTGACCCAAGAGAACAATAATAACAACTACAGTGCATCCAAGTCACGTAAGAGGGCTTTTGAAGCCGGATCATCCCAGTCCAGGGCACCAGTGGCAGGGCAACAGCAGTATCGTCCTCCTGCCCCAGGTGCTAGGTTCCGACCGCCGCAGAGAAGGAACACCGGGCATCCAACGCAGCAGAAGCCGTACATGGTGGCAATAGCTCCTGCCAAGCCAAAGGCAATTCAAGCTGCAGCACCTGCCGTCAACAATGCGCCCAAGGGTCCGTGCTATAACTGCCACAAGATGGGGCACTTTGCTAAGGAATGTCCCTATCCCAAGAGGCAGCAGCCAACCTATCCAGCTCGTGTGCACCATACCTCGATCGAGGAGATCCCGGAAGGAGAACCGGTAACAGCTGGTATGTTTTCTGTCAACCAACATCTCGCAGTTGTTTTGTTTGATTCTGGATCATCGCATTCATTCATGAGCCAAGCATTTGCACAAAAGCATGACCAGCCAGTTACTGAGTTAGGTTATGGCTATCGCATCAGCTCAGCCGGAGCCGATGTGTTGACTAATAAAACAGTAACAGGAGTTACTTTAGATATCAGTGGCCGGAGGTTTCGCGTAAACCTTGTGGTCATGCCAGGGCTGGTTTTGGATGTCATCATTGGAATGAACAAGATGCCTGACTGGGGCGCGGTTATAGATGCCGGGAATAGAACTCTTTCCCTCAGAGACCCGCAAGGGAAGGGTGTGCTTCAAGTCAAGCTACCCCGACGGTTGGACTTCACCAGTCTTTCGTGTGCAGTACAGGTGATTCCACTAGAACACATACCCGTGGTATGTGAGTTCCCTGTTGTGTTTCCTCAGGATTTACCAGGACTTCCCCCAGATAGGGATGTAGAGTTTGCAATTGAGTTGATACCGGGTATAGCACAAATATCTAGAAGGCCGTACCGGATGCCACCAAACGAACTCGCTGAGTTGAAGAATCAACTAAAAGAATTACTGGATAAAGGGTTCATCCGGCCAAGCTCGTCGGAATGGGGTTGTCCAGCATTGTTTGTGAAAAAGAAGGATCAGCCATTGCGCATGTGCGTGGACTATCGTCCACTCAATGCAGTGACAATCAAGAATAAGTATCCTTTGCCAAGGATTGATATCCTGTTTGATCAGTTGTCCAAGGCAAGAGTGTTTTCTAAGATAGATTTGAGGTCTGGGTACCACCAAATCAAGATTCATCCGCAGGATATCCCGAAGACTGCTTTTTCCACCAGATATGGGTTGTATGAGTATCTTGTCATGTCCTTTGGATTGACGAATGCTCCTGCATACTTTATGTATCTGATGAATTCAGTCTTTATGCCAGAATTGGATAAGTTTGTTGTGGTGTTTATCGATGATATTCTGGTTTATTCAGAAAATGAGCAAGATCACGCCGAGCATCTGAGAATCGTGCTGACACGATTACGAGAGCATCAGTTATATGCCAAGTTCAGTAAGTGTGAGTTCTGGTTGAAGAAAGTTTCTTTCCTAGGGCATATTCTGTCTAAAGAAGGGATCGCTGTGGATCCGTCAAAAGTGCAGGAAGTCATGGACTAGAAGGCACCAACTTCTATCTCGGAAGTTAGAAGTTTTCTTGGTCTGGCCGGGTATTATTGTCGTTTCATACCTGACTTCTCCAAGATTGCTAAGCCAATGACAAGTTTGCTACAAAAGGATCAAAAGTTTGTCTGGACGGAAGGGTGTGAGTTAGCCTTCCGCACCTTGCGGAAGTTGCTAACCACTGCTCCCGTTCTGGCACAACCTAATATAGAAAAGCCTTTTGATGTGTTTTGTGACGCATCGAAGAGTGGCCTGGGGTGTGTGTTGATGCAAGATGGCAGGGTGATAGCTTATGCTTCCCGACAGTTGAGAAAGCACGAAGTCAACTACCCAACGCATGACCTCAAGTTAGTAGCAGTAGTGCACGCATTGAAGATTTGGAGACATTATCTGCTGGGAAATAAGTGTCACATTTATACCGATCATAAGAGTTTGAAGTACATCTTCACTCAGTCCGAGCTAAATATGAGGCAACGACGGTGGTTAGAGTTAATCAAGGAATATGATCTGGAAGTTCACTATCATCCAGGGAAGGCTAATGTAGTAGCAGATGCGTTGAGTCATAAACCACACTATCAAGTGGTTCAACCGTTGTTTGAAGATGGGTTCAATCTTATGCATCCTGAGGTCTTATGTCACATACAACTCAGTTGTTCACTCGAGAGTCAAGTCATTGAAGGACAGAAAACAGACAAGGGTATTTTCCACATCAAAGAGAAGATCAAAGATGACCCAAAAACTCAGTTTCGGGTTGATGAGAAAGGGGTACTGTGGTTTCAACATCGGTTAGTAGTTCCGAAAGATCGTGAATTGAAGAATCGCATCATGGATGAAGCCCATCTCTCTAAGTTTTCTATTCATCCTGGCAGTAGCAAAATGTATCAAGATCTAAGACCCCACTTTTGGTGGACCAAGATGAAGAAAGAAATAGCCGCATATGTAGCCCGTTGCGACACGTGTTGCAGAGTTAAGGCCATCCATATGAAACCTGTAGGTCTGTTGCAACCGTTATCAGTTCCAGAGTGGAAATGGGAAGAGGTCAGTATGGACTTTATCACAGGTTTACCAACCACGAGGAAGGGGAATGACTCGATTTGGGTAATCATAGATCGATTAACCAAGTCGGCTCATTTCATTCCAGTTAAAAACACATACAGACCTCCCGAGTATGCCGATATATATATGGCTGAGATTGTCAAGTTGCATGGTATTCCCAAGACCATCATATCAGATAGAGGACCACAGTTCACCGCTCACTTCTGGGAGCGAATGCATAAAAATTTGGGGACCAGTCTGATAAGAAGCACGGCGTATCATCCCCAGACTTCACGCCAAACGGAGAGGCTAAATCAAGTGTTAGAAGATATGCTGAGGGCCTGTGTGCTATCGTCCAAGGGATCATGGGAATCATGGTTACCTCTGGCTGAATTCTCCTACAATAACAGTTATCAAGAGAGCATCAAGATGGCCCCGTTCGAAGCTCTGTATGGTCGGAGGTGTAGAACTCCGTTAAACTGGGTTGAACCTGCGGAAAGACGATACTATGGTATCTACTTCGTGAATGAGGCCGAGAAGAAGGTGCAAATCATATAGCAGCATATGCAAGCAGCGCAATCACGACAAAAGAGTTATGCTGATAAGAGAAGAAGGCCACTTGAATTCAAGGTAGGTGACTATGTGTACCTCAAGGTTACGCCAATGAAGAAAGTTCAGCGTTTCCGAGTTCGAAGCAAGCTTGCACCCAGATATGTGGGACCGTACCTAATACTGGAGAGAAAAGGCCCCATGGCCTACAAGATTCAGTTACCTGAAGAGTTGAGCTCGATCTTTCCGGTCTTCCATGTGTCGCAACTGCGGAAACGTTTGAGAGTACCTGAGCAAAGAATTGAACCTCGAGGGATCAAAATAAAAGCAGACTTAGAGTATAAGGAGCAACCAGTGGGGATTGTGGATACCAAGGAACGGGTAACCCGAAACAGAATTGTCAGAACATATAAGGTGGTGTGGAGTCATCATGACGATAGGGATGCCACCTGGGAAACAGAGGATTACTTGAAAACAGTTTATCCAAAATTTCATAAGAAATGGTTAGTAACCCAAAATCTTGGGACGAGATTTCCCTAAGGGGGGAAGGGCTGTACCCCCCTAGGTGTTAAGCATGCATTTAGCCCTACCACAACATGCATAAGCATTCTCATCAAGCATAGCATCATGAGCATGTCATTCATCCCAACACATGATTTTATGTGCTTTATTTCATGTGTTTTAATCATGTTAAAAATATGATGCTTGCTTCTAAAAATGTGAAATATTCAAACTAGGTTGATTTATGTGTAAGAAGAATTAAGAATATTTTGTGCAATTTTTGGAGCTATGGAATTTGAGAAATGGAATTTATACAAAATGTCCAAAATGAATTTATTTAAAAAACTAGAACTAGTTTTAATTTGTAAATTCAAATTCTATTGGGAATTTGGTCTTGCTTATTAAAACAAAGTTGTAGGGTTTTTGTTTTGGAACAACTTTGTTTTTGGGAGCAAGAGGTGAAAATAATTTTAAATTGGTCCAAATGAATTTAGAAAAGATTTGGAGAAAAGAAATTCAAAAAAAAATAGGAAAGGGGCAGGCGCTGCTGGGCCAACCCCGCCTCCTTTTCGGCCCAGCAAGCGGCCAGGCCTGCCTCCCCCACCCCCTCTCTCCCGCGCGCGCGGCGCCCGCCTCGCTCCACCCGGCACCGGCCACGTGGCGGCCGTACGCCGGCGTTGGACGCACCGCGGCCGGCCTCCAACCCCCCCTAGTCGGGACGCCGCCCCGTGCCCCCAGGCTACTCCCTCCATTCTGTCTCCCGCGCCCTTCTCCTTCCTCCCTCCGCTCGCGAGCGCGACCGAGCCGTAGAACTCCGCCGCAGCGCCATCGCCGGAGCAGCTCCGCTGCTCACCGCCGGCCACTCCAGTGGCCAAACCTCGACATCGAAGCCACCAGCGCCTTCGCCATCGTTAGGGTAAGCTTGTGCGAGCGTTCTACCGAGGTGAGAGTCCGTCGAGCACCGTGAATCGCTCGCCGGAGTTACCCCGAGCTCGCCGGAGTACTCCGCCGCGACGGATCTTGCGTTTCTCTGCCTCTTTTCGCTGGTTCTTGGTTGCGCTAGGTCGGTAGGGTGGTGAGGAAGCACGGAGAGCCGTTTGCGCGCGCTCTACCGCACCGGAGCGGCCTGGCCACGGCGAGCAGCGCCGCCGTGCCGCCATGCATGCTCGCCGGAGGTGTTCCGGTCATCCTCCGGCCAATCCGAGGGTACCGCTGGGTGCGCCTCGCTGCGGGGAGCACGTTGGTGCTCACCCCGTGGCCGGGGACCTCACCGCCGGCGAGATCTGCTCGTCGGAGGTGAGCTCCCTCTAGGTCTCGCTGACCGGTGGGGTCAGAGGCCCACTCTAAGTCGCAGGGGGACCCCGGTTGGTGTAGATCTGGGTGTGCTTAGCCTTTTTCGTCGGTTTTCTTGAATAAATGTTTTCCAGAAATTGATTCAAAACTTCTAAAATTCATATCTTGAGTTCTACAGCTCAAAATTTGATGAAATAAATTTTGGTGTGCTCTATATTTCCAGATCTACAGTTTGATGTAATTGCATGTCATGTTTGAGTAACTTTTCTGTATGAATATATTTAATCCATGTTTTTGCTAAACTTGGAAAATGCATAGTAAATAAAATATGACTCAGAAAAATATGAAACTTGTTTTATGGGCTTTGCATGTATGCTAACTCACTGGGCAAATGTTGCTACACATTATTTGGTGTATGAATGAATTTATGGTAATTTAAATGCTTGCATGGCAGTGGTTTATGATTTTTAGTAATTATTTGGATCATGCAATGAATCTGGAAATTTTTGTGGTTATTTCTTATAATATTAGACAAATTGTAAAAATATGAAGTCGGCTGTTTGACACTTATATCACAGTGGAGTAATTATACTTACCTTATTAATTAATCTTGTGATTTTTGTAGCTCAAAATAAGTATCCAAAAATTATAAAAAATTTACAGTAGACTCTGTGCTTGACTGGTAGTCTCCTGTAAATTTTGTGGAATTTATTGATGAACAGAAGTGCATGTAAATTTTAATGGGCCTAGAAATGAATAAAGAAAATTATGAATTGTTGTATATATAGGTTGAATAGAATAAGTTTGGGTTTGGTGTATCTTTGAAGCAACTTGTGGGTTACTGGTTACATTTGAAAAAGAAAAATAATTATGGAAGAGAATGCAATAGATGTTTGATTCAATTGTTTGTTCTTGGATGCTGTTGACTACCTTGTAATGAACAAGACCAAGTGTATCACCTATGCATCATGTCATGATCCTTTGGTACTTTCTCATACGAGCATCCACTCGGGCATCTCGCACTCCACTCATGAGCACACATGCATCATACAGGCTCGCAGGAGAACGAGGTGGGACCCGAGGAGCCAGAGGAGATTCAGGAGCAGGAACCTCCGGAAGCACACGAGTCCGGAGAGGAACTACAGGAGTGTCCGGATCACCGACCAAGCACGTTTGAGAAAGGCAAGCCCCGGAGCATTCTAAGTCTCCCTATTCTCGCTAACTTACATGATGCACTATACTTGTTCTACTATATTGCATCTAAGTGATAGGAGTTGCTTGATACCGTTGATGCATATGTACTCCTTGTTATCCCTACTCGTTTATCTACCTTGTCCTATGTAGATAGGCACGGAGTCTATGCTTAGCTTGCTTAGTCCGGTAGAAGTCGGGTGATTCCCTGTCACCTGCGAGATATAGTTGGATACCTGCTTGATTAAGCAGCGGTTGCTTCGGGAAAAGAATAACCAAGTGTGGAATGTAATTAGAGACCGGGCAGGGTCTTATGGTGGGTTGACCATAGTGCCCCTGCCTGCGTCGATTAAGGACCGATCGTTGACGGCCCTCTTGTCATGTTGAATGCATGGCCCACATTTAGCTGGAAGGATAAGTCGTTCCGACCGCGAAGCCTGAGCACTATCCGGGCCGGGAATCGGCCCGATGTACGCGCTGTATTGGTGATGGCTGAGGAGAACGACGAGGGCGCGGCGCGCAACCTTGGTATACCTTGGATACCTCGGTCGCCGGAACGGTCCTCGGGTACGGGCGGTGCGTGTCGAACCCGCGAATTGGTCCTGGATAGTGCAATACGGTGACCTGTAGCTCACTTGATCAGTGAGTGTGGTTTGTGTGGGGAATAAATTCGCCAGCTGGTTAGAAATCGATTCGAATCGCCATCGCTCCTGGATAGTGAGCACTTGACATGAGCTTCGTCCTCGTAGTAAGGACTATGGAACACTTGGGTTATAATGAAAGGGTTTATGAATGCTATGATGAAGTACTATCAGATCCCTATACTTGCTTGCAATAGTGCAGGTGCGAACCTAGATAATAGGTAATGATACTTTCAACTTGAGAAAATTAAAAGAAGAAAGATTTATGTAGGTTATGATAGTAAAATCCTGCGGTTTTGCAAAATGGTTGTCAGCTACCCCACTATATAGCCTTCATGATCCTTGATGAGTCTTTATTTTAAGTTTATGACGGGTAAGTCTAGCTGAGTACCTTCTCGTACTCAGGGTTCTACTCCCATGTTGTTTTGCAGATGGTCAAATGTACTATGGTTATTGCATCCTCTGTCTGTACCCAGCCATGGGTGATGACTAGACCAAGGGCGATGGTCACTCTGTCTCTTCTTTTGCTTTTGTGGGAATGACCAAACTATGGCACTGTATCAGACTAAACGTGTGTGTTGTATTTTCGAACTATAAAGCTTCCGCCACTTGAAGAACTTGGTTTGTATTAATTTTTAGAACTCCGATGTATTTTATGAATGTTGTAATCTGGATGTATTTGTGAATGGCGACCGCTAAACTTATTACGATCTTGGCTGTTGTGCGATGTGTGGTTTGAAATCCTTCGAGATTTCACAAACTACCGGGATTATATGGGCTTAAGCGTGATGGTTTGACTATGCAAATGGTCACTGTTAGGCTTAATCTCTTATAATTTGGTCGGTTCTGTTACAAAGCCAAACCAATGACCATCCCATCGGTAGATAAATATAATCTGAAGGGTTTTCCTTGCTGAGGTGGAATCAGAAACGAAGGATTTATCAAATAATTCTTGAGTTCATCGAAAGCCAACTGTTGCTCTTTCTCCCAAACGAACTCTTGATCGGCTTTCAATTTGAGTAAAGGACTGAAAGCACGAATTTTACTAGACAAGTTAGATATAAACCTCCTGATAAAATTTACCTTGCCGATCAAGGACTGGAGCTCAGTTTTGTTGGTAGGAGCAACTATTTTGTTGATAGCATCAATGGATCTCCTACTAATTTCAATCCCCCTTTGATGCACCATGAAACCAAGGAATTATCCTGCCGATACACGAAATGCACACTTGTTAGGGTTCATCTTTAAACCATGCTTCCTTGTACATTCCAACAACTTTCGCAAATCGGCAAGATGTTTTGTGAAATCTCCAGACTTAACAACCACATCATCAATATAAATTTCCACCAGCTTGCCGATGAACTCATGAAAGATAAAATTCATAGCCCTCTGATAAGTAGCACCAGCATTTTTCAAGCCAAAGGTCATGACTATCCATTCAAACAACAAAAACATGACCGGAGCATCAACTAGTAGATCGGCAACTGGCATTGGGTAACCATCCATTGGCGTAGCTTTATTAAGATTCCTGAAATCGATGCAAACCCGAAGCTTCCCATTTTTCTTGTAAACTGGAACAACATTGGAAATCCACTCGGCATACCGACACTGCCGAATAAATTTAGCTTCGATAAGTTTGGTTATTTCGGCCTTAATATTTGGAAGAATATTAGGATTACATCGGTGACCTGGCTGTTGATGTGGCCGAAATCCAGACTTGATGGATAATCGATGTTCAACAATCGATCGGTCTAAACCAGGCATCTCAGTATAATCCCAAGCAAAGCAAACTTTATATTCTTTTAACAAATCGGTTAACTGCTGCTTACACTTAGAATTTAAATTAGCACTAATAAAAGTAGGTCTAGGCTTATCACCACTACCTATATCTACCTCTACCAAATCATCAGTCGGTGTGAACCCCTGGCCTAATTTTCCATCATCGGCGAATCTATCCATCAAAACTCCTCATCAGAACTGACTGCTTGGATCGGTGGAATTTCATAATCGGCAACTTTGAGGAAATCCTTCTCCCAAATTTCTCCCGAGATACAACTAGTCCTCTCATATGTATCCGCCTCTGCCGATGCGACGACATAGGAAGAATCTCCCGAGACAATCTCAATCTTGTCACCTACCCACTGAACCAAGCATTGGTGCATCGTAGACGGGATGCAACAATTGGCATGAATCCAATCTCACCATAGCAGTAAATTATAAGCACCTTTTCCACTGATCATGAAGAAGGTTGTCGGCAAGGTTTTGCTGCCGATGGTCAACTCGACGCAGATTGCCCCCTTAACCGGAGATCCATTTCCTTCAAAGTCTTTTAGCATCATATCGGTCTTGGTCAAATCTTGATCTCCTTTTCCAATCTTCTGATAAACTGCATACGGCATGATGTTGATAGCAGCCCCACCATCAATTAATATCTTGGTCATTGGCTGACCATCAACTATTCCTCTGACAAACAGAGCTTTAAGATGCTGCCTTTCATTGTCGGCAGGCTTTTCAAAGATACCTGTCATCGGATCCAGAGCCAACTGAGCTATCTGGTCGGAAAACTCCAACCCCTCATCATCACTGGATGGCGCAAGGAATTCCATCGGCAACATGAATACTATGTTAACATCTGCCGATGGCCCTTTCCCCTTAGGATCTGGTTGTTGCTGATACCCAGACTGGCCAGAGTTCTCGCCCTTGCTTAGCTCTTCTCATCTTTCGCGCTGCAGTCTCCTTTTCTGTGTCTTAGTCAACCCCTCTAGACACCATGGGGAAGTGGTGACTGCCTTGCTGATGGTCGACGACTTTCCCTTGAATCCATCCGATAAGTATTAGCTGTTGACACTTGCTAACACCACTTGAATACTAGGTTGTCATCCCCAGCATGGCACTAGAGTGCACTATGGTATTTATACACACACAGATAATCCGCAAGCGCACGAATACCGTTGTAGCTTTTAGCCGGTTAAAGGTTTTATCGTATCCACAGGAAAACGGGAGAACCAACTACGCTCTAACTTAACCAAGATAGATAGATAAGTGTAAATAGGAAAGATGGTAGAATTGAATAAGAACAATATTAAAGGTAAGATAACAATGGGTGATAATATGGGAATAGAGAGTAGAGCAATCTAGTATATGGGCAATCGTAGCAGAATAGAGAGAATAACTATGGTTTCTCTACTTCAAAGGGGTATGTCTATGTCTGGGACAAACCACGTGATAAGAATACACCACAAAGGATGCTTATCCATAGGCCGATAAACCCTACACATCCTGCTAACAAGAGGTGGACTACACGGGACCAACGTAACTGTCACCTACGCGGCCTACCACACGATCCAGCTAGACAAGGGATATCCACAAGTAATCTAGGTCTAAGCACCAAGCTTACACCTATACTACAACTCTCACCTATAGCGTCCTATAGATTAAAGTACTCAAAAGAGTTGTGAACCAGAACATACATGATTAGTAATTGCATAATGAATTAGAAAAAGATTACCAGAGTCATCCCATGAGCAAGCTTGATTAGAGCTTGATCATGACGAAGTACAACCGGAGGAAGAACCGACAGGCCGGCCTCTCCTCCAATCCTCCCTCGCTTTCCATCTCGCTACTATCTAGATCTACTCTAGTTTAGAGAAGAGACGGGAGCCCTCATCTCTAAACCCTAGCTTTTGCTCTGTCTATGAATAATGAATAATAATCAAGGGGTGCCTTCTCCAGGGGCCAGGGGGTCTGCTTATATAGTCCCCTCAAGTGAACCTGGGCCATTGGATCAAACTGACATTGATTGAACGGTTATTCTTGATCCTTTAGGTCAGTGGAGCGTAATCCGCGAAGTTGAACGTGATTGGCCGAAATAGGTGGGCGGGCGCCCTAAGGACTTGGGCGAGCGCCCTGTCCCTGAGCCCTCTCGGCTTCCGCTTTGTTCCCGTGGCTTTTGGAGTCTTCTAGATGATAGAAATTTGCGTGGCACATTAATATCTCTATGTAAACCCGACATGTGGGCCTTTCCTCCATATTTCCTGATAACCACCTGCAGAAATAGACAAACACCAAAACTCGTGGAATTCTGTCAAATAAAACCCTAAGTCTGGGTGTTGGTTGCATTTGGATCCTTTTCTTTATTTATTTGATGATTATATTTGGTACTTAAGGACCGTCAACAACTCCCCCAAGCTTACCTCTTGCTCGTCCCTGAGCAATTATGGACTCAAGAATTTCTGCAGTGATTTTATGCCTTAAAGGTACACATGCGTTCAAACAAGATCTCATCTCTAGGTTAAGGTAAATTGTTAAGACTTAAACATACTCATATTACCTTCCACCATGGGGCTTGCAACCATCACTTGTGTCTTGAGTAGTTAAAAGATAGAACGGTCAAGTCAAGCACCATGTCTCTTGTTCTTTGATCAACTATAGCTCTGGGATTTTTGTAGATTTTCAAATAAAACATAGAGATTCCTTGTATGACTCTCTCTAGTCTCTGTTTTGTGGTATTTCTGGATCCTTACCAAGGCAGTGATGATGTTTGCCTTCTCTCAAAGTATGCGGTATTTGTGGTATGAGGCATAATGATATTGCCTTCTCTCTCACCCTACTCTAACAAGGTTTTGATATCTGGAGATCATAGGTGGGAGACAGGTAATACATACTTACAAGACATTTATTGCATAGTCAAACCATGGATCCAGATAAACAAGTCAATAAGTCAAATCAAGATGTGCATGTGTGGCGGATGAATGGTGTATGGTGATGATGGTGATAATGGTGAAAACAATGGTGAAAGTCTAATTCTACTTTTGCTCTATTGTGGGGATACATACCTTTCTTGCACTTTGAAACATTTTGAAGGGAGTGAGATGCTCTAAATTTTTTTTTCTTTTCTCTCAGGTGGGTATCTGTACCCCTAATTCTACTGTCGGACACTTGTCCATTTTTACCTCTCGTCTCACTTTTTCTTTTCTTCGAGGTTTCGGGCACTTGCCCCTTTTTATTTCCTTGTATTTTTTTCTTTTTTTCAGAGCATTCACCCTTGTAGAATAATGTAGCAAGTGGTAGTAACCAAAATATCAAGAGCATTTATTTTACGGGGAATAATAGGGATAGGATAATGTTTTTGGCTATTCTCTCCCAGATAGGAGTAGAATAATTTTGGGTGAATCTGGAGATGGAAATGAGTGGATGTATGTGGATGCGTACTTCCCGAGTAGAAGCAGCATGTATGAGTGAACGTGCAAGTGAATCTTGATTTTAACCGCATGACAAGCTCCTAAGGGTCTACACAGCTTGACCACACTCAATGCTCATAAGCAGTAAAAAGTAAATGTATGGTTCATAGTCTAGCAATCATGTATATATAGCTATGGTAGGATTTTAAACTCTCATCATATAGGAACTCATCATGAAATATTTTTAAAGATTTTCAAAGATAAAATTCTCCAGAATTCTAGCATCTCTAGGAACAGATAAACATCAACTCAACCTTCCCATATCATATCCGTTTACGACTTAGACTTTAGATCAAGTTCTCTTCCCACAAGTTCAGGTTTAGAGCAAATCTTAATTCATAACAGTCATGCCTAAACTTGAGAGAGATTTCAATTTCGAGAACTAGTCAGAGCAACTATTCATCATTTTCATGTGAGAGCTTATCATGAGGGTTCATAGCAAACTTTATTTATTTATTTATTTAGCAAACTAAGCATAGATATATATAAGCACAAAATCTTTATTTGGGTTTTTATGATTATGCATCGTTTTATTGTTTGAGTAAAGTATAAACTCGAGTAGCAACACTTAGCTGGATAAATGGGGGTGCTCTCCCCCAAGCTGGATTTTGATGTAATTTCTTCTGATGTAGCCAGCAGGTGGCGGAGGTGTATTTGAATGTTGGCAGCACCCTGACAGCGATTAGGACGTCTTCCGTCTGCTAGTCTTCTTTGATCCTTGAATTCTGTGGAGCTCAAATAGACAGCAAAACTTTGTGGAACTGGTTAGCATAAAAATCTCTTTGCTTTTATCATGTTGAGCTTCCTCTAATAAATATTACTCTCTTTGGTAGGATCATACGTTTATTTTTATATTTCCATTTTTTATAGGATAGGAATATATTTATTTTATTTTTACGCCACCACAGTGAATGTACTTATGGGTTTTATGCCACGAGCATACTCACATGGGGCTTAGTATTTTTAACATTTTTATTTTCTTTTCAAGATAGCATGATTAACTAATAAGCTATTTAAGGAAAGTAGGTAATTAAAGGGAAAAGGGAATGTAGAAAGGATAAATATAGATAACTA
The DNA here is from genome assembly GCF_000003195.3 of Sorghum bicolor. NCBI lineage: Eukaryota > Viridiplantae > Streptophyta > Magnoliopsida > Poales > Poaceae > Sorghum > Sorghum bicolor. Next base: position 36,019,918 of record NC_012879.2, read on the forward strand.
CCGATTTTACCTTTCGACGAGGGTTCAATGTTTTAAGTCTTCTGAACAAGACTTCTCACCGTGTTCATTCTTCTGGTGCATCATTTGATTCAGGTGCGGACCTTAACGTCTGCACCTCTTGATACGGTGTCACCCATGTTCTTTGTTTGCCCAGCCGTTCGAAGTGCGGTGTTGGCAGTATCTTGCTTAGTGTGTTTGTGCTCGTAGATCTAGGTCCTTCACTTGGTAGAGTCTGAGAGTTATAAAACTCCTCCATGTTTTGCTCGAAGTGTACCTGCTCATAGAGACAAGGCAGAGATCAAGTGCATGGGTCCTGTTGGTGGAAAACACCAATAGAACCAAAAGTGTATTTGTTCTTCTCTAACCTTAAGCATAGCGAGCAAGACAAAGTTGATGAATGATAAGATCATGAGTGTAGAATTTAAAACATTTGTCAGATCAGATCGCTCAACCTTATGGAAAGATAATCTATCTATGTATATGTCTTTTTCTTTATATCTTCCCAAAGATTGAATGTGCAACATTTTAGCTCATATGATTAGGAGTGTGGGATCATGGAGGTAGTACTAGTAACAAAGATTAAAGGACTAAACATGCTTAATCAGTTGGGTTGGTTAAGTTGGAGTTATAAATCATACATGTTTGTCTTTTTATTTATGTGAACGCCAGAACCAAGGAGAAGCTTATAAAAGTGATAGTCAAGTACCTTAAGGTGTTACTTTACTTGAAGAGTGATGGTATCATCTCACTTTGTGGAAGCTTCCCATTCGTAGTGGTTGTGTATCTTGTTTATGTACTTTGTCTCCTTCCGTGGATCATCTCTGTATGATGAATGAGCTATGTCCTTCTTGTGCAAATTGTTAAACTTCATGTGTCACTCTCTTCATCTCCGATGTGAGTTTATCTCAGGACTTCCCAGGTTGATAGTGAAAGTTTTCCTGCAGGGGTTAGTCCGACAAAATATACCAATATCTACTCAAGCAGTTTTTAGTTCAGTAACCAAACTAGACTCCATGTCTAATCAGATTAAGGAAGGCTATTTAACCTAAGCACCATGCTTAATTTAAATGCCAATGGAAGTATGGCGAGTACATCCAAACCAACACTTGCTAGTAAATAGACAAAGGTAGCATGACAGCATTTATAGAGATCTACTCAAGTGGAGATGAAGTAGTGTGATTAGTATTTAACAAATTGAGCATGTCTCAAAGGTAGGGACAACCAACTTAGCAACATGACAAAAGATGTTTTTATGTAAGGTTCTCCCCCAAGCTTGAATTTTGCAAAATTCAAGTTTGGGTGAATTTAATTCAATGTTGTATGATGATCGGTTGGACATACCTTGTGCTTGTCATTCATCCGATCTTCTTGCTCCAATCCAGGAAAGGTTAGTGACAAGAATACCCGACGGAATATTTTTACAATTATCCTTATATGCTCAATACACAAGGTAATGTTGCAAATAATTAAAAGCTCATGTTACGATCTGATCAGTGCTTATTTTAGGACACTAAGCTTGTCCTTCAGAAACCATCAATTTATATCGGCGAAGTGGTTTCCCTTCCAACGCGGACCTATATCAAGATCAACTCAACGAGATCTGCAATATTTATTATAGACATATGCATGGACAACCACCCTTTTAATGTTTTTATAAATAGAAAGGAAGAGGGGGTTGGAGATCTCAAATGTGGTGACGTTGGAGAGACCAATAGATTGGGACGATGTTGCATATGAGCATGGAGTAAACGAGGTGGCTATGAAATAAATTCCATGCTCATTAATGTTATCTTCGTCTCCAATCTGAATGTTCGAAGTTTCTCCTGGATTGGTCTCACCTATGTCCTCTTCTGTAATTGGATGAATCTCATCTTCAAAGGAAGTCAAGAACTCACCAATTGAAATTGAGCCAAAGTCAGAATCCATTAAGGCTTCTTCCTTATCCATCCATTCTACAAATTCTAGCCATTTGGAACTTGTGATCAGGAAAGGGGAGCTGATAGAATTTTCTATATGGCTTAGCTCTCCTTCACTTGATATGTCATCCTTGACTTCTTCATAAAAGGAACCAGGACATTCTCTAAGAGGAACATTATTGCAAGGATTTGAATTATCCCTGCTTGAAGGTCTCTTATGGAACTAGAAGTCTAAACCATCAGTATCTGAAAGATTTAAGGTTGGAATTCCTTCCTCCCTTGGAGAATTTTGGGGTATTGATGGTTTAGGATCGATAGCTAAAGTTTGGAATTGAAGTGGTTGTGATCCGGCTATCGAAATTTCTTCTTCTTGTCTAGGAACTGGTTCTTTCTCTTTCTCAGGGATATAAAAGCTAGGAGACTTTCCGCTCATTAAATCAATCAAATTCCAAGCTTCAATAGTGGATAGGTGGTGGAAAGATCCTCCAGAGACCGCATGAAGGGTTTGCTTATTTTCCCCACTAAGACCCTCAAAAAAGTGAATTAGAAGAACTTCTTGTGGAATAGAAAGCTTTGGGCCAGTGAGAGTAAGGTTAATAAAGCGATCCCATGATTTCCTAAGAGATTCTTCTTCCAGTTGTCTAAAAGAAATAATCTCACACCGAAGTTTCACCACTTTGGAGATTGGAAAATATTTAAAAAGAAAACTATTATATAACTCCTTCCAATCTCCATGAACACTCCCTACTTTGAGTTTGTACCAATGTCTAGCCTTTCCTGTTAAAGAGAATGGAAAGAGCTTCCATTTAAGGGTCTCATCGGACATGCCTTCTATGCGAAGGAGGTCACAGACTCTATAAAACTCTCTTAGGTGTGTGTATGGGTTTTCCTCACCTTCTCTTGAGAAAGGTTGTTTTTGAACAAATTCTATGTATTCGGGGTCTATCTCAAAACTAGATGCTATGACAGGCTTTGAAGATTTTGGTGGTTCGAGATGTGTGCCCATAGGTCTATGAAATTCATAGATAGACATGTTTAAATTCATGATAGACCAGAGATCAAGGTTTAGATAAGAAGAAAGAATAGCAGAGATGAGGCAAAGGATAAAAGGAAAATATATTTTTTTTTATTTTTTTATTATTTTTTTTATAAAATGATTAAGCTAGATCGTAGTCAACTCAGCAACCGTCTCCTCGGCAACGGCGCAAAAAATGCTTGTTGACACTTGCTAACACCACTTGAATACTAGGTTGTCATCCCCAGCATGGCACTAGAGTGTACTATGGTATTTATACACACAGATAATCCGCAAGCGCACGGATACCGTTGTAGCTTTTACCCAGTTAAAGGTTTTATTGTATCCACAGGGAAACGGGAGAACCAACTACGCTCTAACTTAACCAAGATAGATAGATAAGTGTAAATAGGAAAGATGGTAGAATTGAATAAGAACAATATTAAAGGTAAGACAACAATGGGTGATAATATGGGAATAGAGAGTAGAGCAATCTAGTATATGGGCGATGGTAGCATAATAGAGAGAATAAGTATGGTTTCTCTACTTCAAAGGGGTATGTCTATGTCTGGGACGAACCACGTGATAAGAATAAACCACAAAGGATGCTTATCCATAGGACGATAAACCCTACCCGTCCTGCTAAAAAGAGGTGGACTACACGGGACCAACGTAACTGTCACCTACGCGGCCTACCACACGATCCAGCTAGACACAGGATATCCACAAGTAATCTAGGTCTAAGCACCAGGCTTACACCTATACTACAACTCTCCCCTATAGCGTCCTATAGATTAAAGTACTCAAAAGAGTTGTGAACCAGAACATACATGATTAGTAATTGCATAATGAATTAGAAGTAGATTACCAGAGTCATCCCATGAGCAAGCTTGATTAGAGCTTGATCATGACGAAGTACAACCGGAGGAAGAACTGACAGACCGGCCTCTCCTCCAATCCTCCCACGCTCTCCATCTTGCTACTATCTAGATCTACTCTAGTTTAGAGAAGAGAGGAGAGCTCTCATCTCTAAGCGCTAGCTTTTGCTCTGTCTATGAATAAAGAATAATGATCAAGGGGTGCCTCCTCCAGGGGCCAGGGGGTCTGCTTATATAGTCCCCTCAAGTGAACCTGGGCCGTTGGACCAAACCGACATTGATTGAACGGTTATTCTTGATCCTTTTGGTCGGTGGAGCGTAATCTGTGAAGTTGAACGTGATTGGCCAAAATAGGTGGGCGGGCGCCCTGTCCCTGAGCCCTCTCGGCTTCCACTTTGTTCCCGTGGCTTCTGGAGTCTTCTAGATGATAGAAAATTACGAGGCACGTTAATATCTCTATGTAAACCTGACATGTGGGCCTTTCCTCCATATTTCCTGATAACCCCCTGCAGAAATAGACAAACACCAAAACTCATGGAATTCTGTCAGATGAAACCCTAAGTCTGGGTGTTGGTTGCATTTGGATCCTTTTCTTTATTTATTTGATGATTATATTTGGTACTTAAGGACCGTCAACATTCGTGTCTATACAAAATATGAATTCATCGGGAACTCGTGCATTGGCCATTTCTTCAAGCTCTTCCTGGTTCCTGGGAAAATATTCAACACGATCACCAAGCCTATCGTGTACACTGAGTCTGCCCCCCAGCCGATCATGAACTGACGCTCTCCCCCTAATCGGCCCATTAAACCAACGATCATCATTCTGATACTGCCGATTAGGCCTGTCATATCGATCATAACCATTGCATTCAGGGCAGTCCCTAATAGTGGGTAATTTAATGTTCTGCTCCCAGCAATGGATAAAGAATAGGCAGTTCCAGTGATCCTCGTGCCGATTCCACTCCTGTCGGCGTCTTTCTTCTTCCCGACAATAGTCTTCTTGCTGGCGCCGATACCGATCCTCACGTTGCTGCCAAATCTCCTCAGGCCTTCTATGAGTTATCACAATACCAGATCGGGGAGGCCTTCCTGAGTTAGTTCCCTCTTGGATCAAGCCTTTTCCTTTGGCATCGGCAGCAGTAATTTGATGCTGAGGATCTACCGATGCACTCCTTTCAGCTGCTTCTGATGTCAAGACCTTGGTCTTTCCCTTAGCATCCAACATTTTTGTTGGGAAAGGATGTTGATCAATCTTCATTGGCTTCTGAGCTTTGGAACTATCAAATTTGATTCTCCCAGATTCAATAGCCGATTGCAGTTGTTGCCTAAAAACCTTGCACTCATTAGTGCTGTGAGAAATCGCGTTGTGCCACTTGCAATATTTCATCTTCTTCAATTCTTCAGCCGATGGAATCACATGATTGGGTGACAACTTGATCTGGCCTTCCTGAAGTAGAAAATCAAATATCCTATCGGCTTTGGTAACATCAAATGCGAACTTCTCTGGCTCTTTATGCCCAAAAGGGAAAGACATCGGCTTCTTATTTTTCACCCACTCTGCCAAGCTGATGACTGGCTCTTCATCAGAATCTGAGGTTGCTGCTTCATCGACAAATGACACCTTTTTATTCCAAGCTCTCTTGGGTTCAAAAGGTTTAATATCTTGGTCGGAAATTCTCTGCACCAAGTGACTCAGACTTTCGAACTCTTGAGAAGCGTACTTGTATCTGATATGCGGTAGCAAACCCTGAAAAGCCAAATCGGCTAGCTGCCGATCGTCCAGAACCAGACTATAGCACTTGTTCTTAACTTCTCGCAACCTCTGCACAAAGCTTTCAAGTGATTCATCATTGCGTTGTTTCAATCTGACCAAATCGGTGATCCTCTTCTCATGGACTCCAGAAAGAAGTATTTGTGGAATTGCTTCTCCAGATCGGCCGAAGTAATCACTGAATTAGGAGGCAACGATATAAACCAAGTGAACGCCGATCCAAACAACGATGACGAGAACAACCGACCCTTAATTCATCCCTGTTAGCAACTTCCCCACATTGGATGATGAACCTGTTGACATGCTCCATAGTCGATGTGTCATAAACGCTGCCGATGACTGGAAATTGGGCATCATCATTGAGTTGACATACAACTCGCTGTGTCATAAACCTCTGTTGTGTCAGCATTGAGTCTGCCGATGCGTTAGGCATCTGGAACGTTGGAGCTTGAGAATTCCCAGTGTAAGTTCTTGCAGTAGTAGTTGTAGTATACTGGGGACTCTGATTCATCGGTAGATTGGGAGGTGCCAATGCCATAGTAGCCTTGCCTGTCACGTCAGCCACTTGAGATGTTCCAGGAGTCTTCAACATCATCTCTGGGGCATACCATAACCCCACCAGTTGGGAGGAACAGACCCCGACATTGCCGATGCCAATAGATCTGTGGCAAGCTTGATTTGCTCATCTGAAGTTGATGGATTAGTTGTCATCGGTGTAGATTGCACATTAGTGAGTCCTAGTGTGCTTGGAGGAGTAGTAGTTTCTGTACCCGCAGCGGCTGTAATAGGAGAGGAGGTGTCCAAAAACGGTGTCAACACATTGATCTGCATGGAGCAAGAGGAGAGGAGGTGTTGGCTGCTGTCTTTATGGAGCAACAGCAGGTGGAAGAGGTGGTGTGAGAGGAGGAGAGGGGCTGCCCATTTGCTGTGTGCGTGAGGGAGGGGGAGAGAAGAATATATAGCTGAGTTTGCTGCATGGGTGCTTGCAATTGAAGAGAAATAAAATAGAGTAAAAGGGTGCTATCAAGTGAGGATTGAAGAGATGTGTGTAACCCAGGGAATTAAGGGGGGAGGAATTTGATGCTGCTGCTGTTTTTGCATGAGTGAAAAGGGAATATGTGCCATAGGAAAAAATAGAGGGGCTGCTGCTGCATGTGCATGTATGCAATTAAAAGTATAGAATAAATGTGCCCACATGAGAGTGGTGAGTGAAGGGAGTGCTGTCATTTTGCATGAAGGAAATGGGAATGTCGGCATTAGTAGAGAGAGAGGAGGGGAAGATGCAGCTAGTTGTTCTCTGCATGGTTGCATGCACAGGAAAGAGGGAGTGTAGAGGTGCTGCCAAGAGAGAAATAAAGAAAGAAGATGTTACCATGAGAATTGAAGAAGGAAGAATTAGTTATTGTTGCTATTTTGCACGAGAGAATTGGGAGAAGGCGTCACAGGCAGGAGAGGTGGTTTACTGCTCACTTGACGAGGAAGAGAAAATATTGTTGGTTGTTTGCATGCATGTAATTGAAAGGTGGAAACAAATGTAGAAAACAAATGAAGGATTAAAGGAGCACTATTAAGAGAGAGATGGGTGTATGAAATTAAAAGGAAAAAATGCTGCATCATATTTTGGCATGAGGACTAGTGTGGCGTCTAGGCAGCAGAAAAGTTTGGAGGCCAACCATCTATTTTATTTAGTGTTTATGGGCATTATATCTTGATAAAAACAGAGACATAAAGGAGATTATATAGAAGTAATATACTAAGGAGTTGGGCTAGGAAATTAAGAGACCGAGAGATTAAATGGTATTGTCATTTGCATGAGGTGGAAGAATATTATGTGACAGGAGAAAGGAGAGAGGATGACCATGAAGGAAGGGGCTTCTTCTCCACGTGAATGCCAAGGAAAGAATATATTAATAGCTGCTGCATGCTTTCATGCAACTGAAGATAAGAAGAACAATTGGAGTATTGCATCTGTTTTTGCATGAGAGCAGTAAAGGAATGTGGAGTCTAGCCATGCTATACTATTTAGTTGCTGCTCAAAAAAAATGGAGAGATTAAGGGGAGGTGATTAAAAGAAAATGTGTCAAGGAAATTTGTGAATGAGCATTATGTGTGACTATTTTGGTTGACTAGAAAAAATAGGGGCTGTGCACAAGGAGAGTGATGTTATTTTCACATGAAAGGGCAAGGAAAATTAAGATTCATTTATATGAATGATTGAGAGACGATAAAAGATTGGCCTAATTACTTTGTGGACACCAAAATGATTGAGAGCTTGAGAAAGAAACGGAAGGAAAGAGAAAGAGAATAGGACGTGCTAGATTTGTGTTGGATGTTAGCAAAAGACTTGATTGGAGTTTTGACTACCGATTTGGTATTTTAGGGAGATGAAGATGCGATCAAACCCTAGGCGTATTTTGGAAACAAATAAATTCATTTTTCAAGCATAAACATTGTGTAACAACATGAGTGCAACAAACCACTAAGTTAAATTGAAAAAAAAATTAGAAACTCACTTTTTTCCCACTATCTAAAATGTTGACAACATAACTAAAGTTAGAACATTTTATAAAATTATAAAATCTTTGGCTTTGTTTTTAGTGTTTTCTAAGTCACATTCCAATGTAGGAATTTTGGGGTGTGACAACTCTATGCCCCTTAACAGGAATCTCGCCCCAATATTCGCTGAAGCTACACTCATTGCAAAGAACCAAATCATACAAGTTCATCATGACAAAACAATCAACCTAGATATAGCACACTAACATGATAGGGTCCTTATGAAAGCATACTATCACTCACCTTAGCATCATTGCTAACGTAAAAGCACTCAGGGATAACAATATCCTAAAGGCAATAGGGTAAACATGCTTGAACTCTTGATCCTCCATGGTGATGCTTATTGTTGATGTAGAATCTTCAACACATCTGACGCATCATCATGGATCTTGGAGGAACGAGGGGTTTCGGCAAAAAGTTTTGTTTTTCTTTCAGAAAATACCAAGGTGGAGGAAGACAAGATAAATTTTCATCAAAATAAGTTTGTAAAAGCGACCATTTCTATCTAGGCAGAGCGTCCTATAGTCAACATTGCTTTGATACCAATGAGTCACACCCGTTTTTCCAAAGAATACCAAGTGCTAACTATATGTGTGCCCAGGATGTCCACACAACACATATAGCGACAAATATGGAGAATGTCAAGAACAATGCTTTATTATATATCGAAACATAGTTACAACAAGGCTTACATCTATTATAAAGCATGACAGAAACTATTCTATATCTTCTCTTTTGATCTCCATACTCCACAGGGACTGTTGACTAGTGGTACACTCGCCTAGTTCTCTTGGAACATCTCAGGGAACTCCACCGTTGAATCACCATCTGGTACCCATCCTGGATTTTTGATTGTCAAATGTAATGCAAGTGTGAGCGCACCATACTCAAAAAGTATAACATGAGGGGATGCAAGGCTCAAAAGGCTGGACACAGCTGAACTGCGATAAGGATTTTTAGTTGGTCATATTTTATTATTTTAAACCTGAGTAACTAAGTTATGTTAAGCTCCTAAGGTGAAAGTATAATTAATATCAAGATTAATCATCACCCAAACCTTCCATAGAACCATCTATCTCAAAAAGGATCCAGGCCGCTCTTGACCGAGAGCACGGCTGATATATCAGTTTTTATAACTCTGCAGACTATGTACATCTTTACCCATGAGTCGTGATTGCCCTTTTCCCGAGGGGGCCAAACTCTTGACTCACTTCCAAGGTAAGTCGGCAGGGATCACTACGTAACCTTTCACTAGACACCCTAACTAGTTAAAGCCGCGAGGTTTCAGCGGCAAGTGTGCATAGAAACCTCCTCCAAGAGGCACATGTGGTTGCGGCACTGTACACACCAAGGTAGGAGCAAAACTATACACCACGAGGCACCCCCCTCTTGCACCTTTCGGTAACCACTAACAAGCTAGAGACATACTAGATACTTGATTAAAATCAGAGCCATGTGATTCTCATGGTTGTACTGTAAGTCCTGGGTTGCCGCTTTAAGATTCAGTCCTTACGGAGGGCAGACTAGAGCACCCAAAAAGGCCCAATGCTCTAGCACCCTTATATCCATGTTGCTAGAAAGCATCATTATATATTGATTCCATAATCCATTAGTCAAGATTAACTTTATATAGTTGGTTGATTGCAAGCTAAGCCAAACTAACCATATGCATAACCCAAAGGTAACAAGGAATACAAGTTAAAAAAGGTTCTAGGTATAGTCCTTATAGGTTCATCATTTTAGACACATGCATATGAAAAGGTGATTAAATGGTTATTGGGTAACAAGAGAACTCATGTTACACTTGCCTTCAACTGTTGCTCAAACTTATCCAACTTCTTCATCATCCTTGTAGAGCTCCTCTTTTAACGATAGCAACAACCATCGCAAGCATCATAGACAAGCCAAAAAACAGTACATCAATCATTGTAAAACATCATATAAAGGTTTTATAACACATAGGGCTTGTAACTACAATCGTTGAGCGCAAAAACAACTAAGCGGAGCTATGGTTTAGAAGACATGAAAGTTCAAAGCTAGAAGTTGGAAGGTTCGATAAATGATAGGAATGGAATAGACATGATGTATGTGGTCTAACATGAAAGATTTAGAGAGCATAAGGATTTATAGATGAATGGTAAATGATCAGAGGATTGTATACAGGATGGATAGGATATTATGAAGAATGGAGTAAGCATACAAAGATTTAAGGGCTAGATCATACGTGCTGGCTATGCAAGCTTGATGAGAGAAAGCATATACATGGAAATGGCTACACAATAGTGAGATGATATAGTGAGATACTATCAAGATTATTTATATGTGGTTATAGAACACAATGAGGCAAGGACAACTATGATGGTTGGAGTGGCTAGAACTTCGCGAATGCAATGCGACCATAGATTTAAGGTGGAAGCAAGGCTGCACATAAGGTTTGTGCGACCTGATTACTCCATATATATATGATGGAGTGCTGCTGCATATAGAGGTCATATGGGATAATTTCATGTTCACTAGTGCACCAAAGCAAGTAGCTAAATCCATAGGGGATATGATTACAATGATCTGCATACCTGCTGAGCATGCATGTGCGATGGGAAGTAGTGGTTCTTGCCAACAAAACGCAGGCCTATGCTAAGCTTCTGGGGTAGATATTTGTTGATTTGTGTGCAGCAACAATAGACATAGTCATGCAAGAGAGATCAGTGATTTGAACAATGGTTTGGTGGGCAACGTGGCAAGACACTGGTGCACCTATGATGTGCATGGCAGCAGACAACAGGGGTTATGATCCTTGATGACATGCTCTGATTAGCACAAATGAACAATCCATATTTTTGAGTCATCGTGGACTGTATGAGGTATGCTCTTGTAAAAGGGAATGGTAGTTTGACCATCTGTTAGGCGGAGAACACGAACTGAAAATGGGTGGCATGGCTGATTTCTGGACAGCAAGAGTAGCAGGTACTTTGGCCTCAACATCTCAGCCATTGGGGCACCTATGGCCAAGCCAACCAGTAGAAATTTGTACAAGGATAAGACACACATGATGCCTAAAGGGTTTGATGATTTGACTAATGTATGATGGGGAATAACACTATCAAACAGAGCCACAACGCTGCTGAAACAGCAGAGACAACAGAAAACCGAAAAGACAATGATATCTCTTTCATCTTGAATTCTATTACCATAGAATTTCTCAGGGGTGTGTGCAAAGGTACAAAACACACTATGGTTGAAGGACACGGTCACTGGAGCGATGGTTCAACAGGAATGCACATGCCAACCGACAGGAATGCTAATGCGGGGCAGCAGGGACATCATGCACAAGAACATTTATAACTCTTTTGTGTTGGGATCTATGGTGATGAAATTTGGCAAAGACATGTGCAACTTCATGAAGAATATCATGTTCAAAGGATTTGATGATTGGAGCAAAGGATCTTATGGAACATGCATGCCAATCGGAAACAGGGCTGCTGCAAGGATGCAGGAGCAGCAAGCATGATGATATCAATAACTTCGGTATCACTGGTCCTATGACCAAACTAATTTGCAGAGGTGTGTACAATATCAAGAGCTATATCATGATCAAAGTGTTTGGTGTCTAGAGGCATGGATCACTAGGAATGCGAACAGTAACCGGCAGCAACACTTTTGGACAGAGGGACAGCATAGAGTATCGCTAGCAAACCTCGCCAAAACACGATCTTACAAGAATGATGGTCCATAATTTACAGCAAGAAACATGTGTACAAAATGGAGATCATGTTGGGGGTCCTCACATCGTGGTTAGCAGTAGTTGCAGATGAATTTGGCGGTAGCCTTCATCGATGATGGGGTGGCGATTGGGACTGCAATCAGCAGGAGATCACCAATTCCACTTCAGTGATAATCTACACCATATGATAGATCATAGAGACGGATAGGATGTATATGAGCAGCAAGATCAACGAGTGAAAATGCAGGGTCGACCTCACCATGAGTTGCAGCCCACATGCTCGGTCCAAAGGGGGATGGCGACAACATCCTCGTCATGTTCAGGCTTTGGGATCAGGGGTGCAGCGGGAAACAAAATGCAGCAGCGAGGGATCGGTTTGGGGATGTCCTGCAATACATGGGGATGTCAAGAGAGGGATGAGCAGTAGAAGAAGAAACACGTAGAGGGAAGGAAATAAGGGAGGATCAGCTTACTGCAGTAGATGGGATCGGTAGCCAGTTCAAATCATGATCCATATGCTCGGGCTGGAATTGCAACGACAAAATGGAATCGCTGTTGCACTGGGGGCTTCATTTTTGTGGAGAGAAAAGGGAAGGAGGAAGAGGAGGGACATCCATGGAGGTGGGAGTGCAGCAATTGGGGCATCCATGGCAGATAAGAAGAAGGAGAGAGGAGAGGTGGGAGGGATTTCATTGATCTGCATGGAGCAAGAGGAGAGAAGGTGTTGGCTGCTGTCTTTGTGGAGCAACAGCAGGTGGAAGAGGTGGTGTGAGAGGAGGAGAGGGGCTGCCCATTTGCTGTGTGCGTGAGGGAGGGGGAGAGAAGAATATATAGCTGAGTTTGCTGCATGGGTGCTTGCAATTGAAGAGAAATAAAATAGAGTAAAAGGGTGCTATCAAGTGAGGATTGAAGAGATGTGTGTAACCCAGGGAATTAAGGGGGGAGGAATTTGATGCTGCTGCTGTTTTTGCATGAGTGAAAAGGGAATATGTGCCATAGGAAAAAATAGAGGGGCTGCTGCTGCATGAGCATGTATGCAATTAAAAGTATAGAATAAATGTGCCCACATGAGAGTGGTGAGTGAAGGGAGTGCTGTCATTTTGCATGAAGGAAATGGGAATGTCGGCATTAGTAGAGAGAGAGGAAGGGAAGATGCAGCTAGTTGTTCTCTGCATGGTTGCATGCACAGGAAATAGGGAGTGTAGGGGTGCTGCCAAGAGAGAAATAAAGAAAGAAGATTTTACCATGAGAATTGAAGAAGGAAGAATTAGTTATTGTTGCTATTTTGCACGAGAGAATTGGGAGAAGGCGTCACAGGCAGGAGAGGTGGTTTACTGCTCACTTGACGAGGAAGAGAAAATATTGTTGGTTGTTTGCATGCATGTAATTAAAAGGTGGAAACAAATGTAGAAAACAAATGAAGGATTAAAGGAGCACTATTAAGAGAGAGATGGGTGTATGAAATTAAAAGGAAAAAATGCTGCATCATATTTTGGCATGAGGACTAGAGTGGCGTCTAGGCAGCAGAAAAGTGTGGAGGCCAGCCATCTGTTTTCTTTAGTGTTTATGGGCATTAGAGCTTGATCAAAACAGAGACATAAAGAAGATTATATAGAAGTAATATACTAAGGAGTTGGGCTAGGAAATTAAGAGACCGAGAGATTAAATGGTATTGTCATTTGCATGAGGTGGAAGAATATTATGTGACAGGAGAAAATGGAGAGATTAAGGGGAGGTGATTAAAAGAAAATGTGTCAAGGAAATTTGTGAATGAGCATTATGTGTGACTATTTTGGTTGACCAGAAAAAAATAGGGGCTGTAGCACAAGGAGAGGGATGTTGTTTTCACATGAAAGGGCAAGGAAATTTAAGATTCATTTATATGAATGATTGAGAGACGATAAAAGATTGGCCTAAATACTTTGTGGACACCAAAATGATTGAGAGCTCGAGAAAGAAACGGAAGGAAAGAGAAAGAGAATAGGACGTGCTAGATTTTTGTTGGATGTTAGCAAAAGACTTGATTGGAGTTTTGACTACCGATTTGGTATTTTAGGGAGATGAAGATGGGATCAAACCCTAGGCGTATTTTGGAAACAAATAAATTCATTTTTCCAGCATAAACATTGTGCAACAACATGAGTGCAACAAACCACTAAGTTAAATTGAAAAAAAAAATAGAAACTCACTTTTTTCCCACTATCTAAAATGTTGACAACATGACTAAAGTTGGAACATTTTATAAAATAATAAAATCTTTGGCTTTGTTTTTAGTGTTTTCTAAGTCACATTCCAATGTAGGAATTTTGGGGTGTGACAAACCTCCAACACAAACTTTGTTCAAAATGATATTCTAAACATGATTAAAGTATTTTGGAAGACAATGTGAACTTATATGCATTGGTCACACATTACTTTCACATATAGCAAGTCACATAAGCAATTCAATCACATAGTGTATACACCAAATGACATGTGATCATGGTATGATGCTCATGGATGAGTATGATGATGCTTATGTGGATGCAATGCTCATGGTTAACATGCAATCTAACAATAGGAGTGTTACATAACTCTCTCTAGAAAACATGAATTAGGGTTTTAGAGTTACATCTCAAGGCGGCAGCCCCTTTATTTATAGCCTTCTACGAATCACCACAGCAATTGGATCAAACCGATTTAAATGTGCACTTAAGATTACTCGTCAAAGTTTGTGGAGGCCGGATCCACGAAGTGGAACCTGATTGGTTCCCATCGTTGGGCGGCCACCACACCTAGCAGGGGCGCCCGCCCCTAGCCAGCTGCCAATGCAAGTGGCCCCAGGTTTCAGGTGCTAGCTCCTAGAGTCTTCTATAGTCTTCTTGAGTTGACGTTTCGGTCTTCTCTATAGGTAAATCTGACATGTGGACCTTCTTTTGTTATTAATCCAATAACCCCCTGCAGAAACAGACAGTCAACAAAACTCATGGAATTCTATTAGTGATAACTCTATTTCTACTGAGTGCTTACAAAAAGGTCCTCATTCATGTTAAGTTGACGGTTATAATTAGGAGTTATCTACCGTCAACACATGCTTCATGTAAGAGATGTATGAAACTAATCCAAACCTAAACGTATACTATAGCAAACAAAGGTAGCATGAGGTATAATAGAGATTTATTCGAAAAGGGATGAACAATATGATCGCAGTGAGGAATTATATATATATATTGTTTTCTTTACATGCAGATGATATGAATGCATGCAAGGAACTAAACATTATGTGGATGAGAAAATGTAAACCAAATGGAGTGGATGCATGGATGATTCAATGTAAACATGTAGTGGTATGCAAGAAAATAAAAATATAACTACTCATAAGTTTAAAGCCCATGAGTAAGACTATCTCAGCTTAATCACATTTATCATGATGCACAACTGGGATGAGTAGCGTAGCGTAAATATTCATCACATGGGATGGAAGTTGAATTCTTGTGACGATGACCTTTTCTCTAGCATACACAAACCAGTGAGATGGCAGGGTTCCAGAATTATGATGGATCTTGAATGTCCAGGCACCTTGGGTTCTTCAATCTTGTAGAAACTCGTCGCAAGGTCGAGATGTCATCTAACGTCCTGTCTATTCCACACTCAACAGAACAAAGGGGTAATCCTACTAAAGATAGTGGTACACTAAATTAGCAGACATCAAGATCATTATCAAAATCTTTATGCCAATTGCTTCCTCGGCAATGGCGCCAAAAATGCTTGTTGGCATTTCTTAGCGCAATCACCAAAGACAGGCAGAAAGCCTAGTCCCTGATAACCGCGCAAAAAATGCTTTTTGTCTATCTTCGGTCATTGCGCTAAGAAATTCCAACAAAAATGCTTATTGGCATTTCTTAGCGCAATCACCAAAGACAGACAAGAAGCCTAGTCCCCGACAACGGTGGCAAAAATGCTTGTTGACATTAATTAGTGCAAATAGAATTATAAAAGATTCTGCAAGCACGCGAAAAATCATCATAGCATTTTACTGGGAGTATTCTAGGTATTGTTATTTATATTTTACCTTGTGGAAGCTAGGCTCAAGAATCTGATAATTTCACTATCATACATCTACTAACTCAGAGTACCAATTAAACTAGAGCAGGGGTAAATAACATACCATAAGATAATTCCAATTAAGTGCATATAAGAGAATTCAATAAATGCATAAATAGTCATAGTGGGAGGACAACAGAAAAGATCAAGGTTACTTTATACTTCTCTATTACTTAGGTTCTAAGGCAACTGAATATGAAACGATATGGCAGTCACACAATGGCACTTTGGAGCACCAGGTCCTCTCCAACTCTCGAATAGGAATTTGAACAAAGTAGTCGGGGGAAGGCTGCCAAAAGCTCTATGAAACATCAATCTAAATATGGTGGAATACGAAGGCCTAATAGGGCTATCACCCCTAGGGCTACCACATCTATCCATGGGATTGGGCGCAAACTCACGTAAACTATAGCCTAGACACCACGTCTTCACTAGCGTTTACTAATCTAATTACCTAGCATAACTAGAGCACCAATACGAGTAGAGATCCTATGCCAAGATATAACAACTACACTAGTCATAAATATAAAAGGCATAAAGTAAATAGAGAAGATAATATATTAAAGCATAAGACAAACAAAGAAGAGATATGAAGACATACCAAAACTCTAAAGAAGACTCCTCCAGAACCGGAGCATAGCTCCACTCTCCCTAACTCCTGACTAGAACTAATCTACTACATTGGAATGTCTACCCCTAATTCTCTAGAGATCATCCATTCGAGGGTTGCCTCTACAACTCATAGAGAAGAGAGGTCATACATACGAGGGACGACTCTACAACTCATAATGATGGTTCTCCCCAAGGGAGGTCAGGCTTGTATTTATAGCCCCCTAGGAAACACCATATCCCTCAGATCAAACCGACCTTGATAGACACCCAAGATTACTCCTCAAAGGCGGTGGAGGCATAATGTGCGAGGTTGAAGCTGATTGGTCCACGTGGCTAGGAGGCTGCCCAAGGCCTTTGGACAGGCGCCCCTAGCTGGCTGAAAAATTTTTGTCACTTTGTAGAGTTTATGGATCTTTCCGTTAGCTTTCAAAAAAGTCCTAGATCACTGAAATCGGAGTCCAGATGAGGGAGATATGCCCAATTTACTTCAGACTGCTCTAGAAGTCCATTTGCAATCTTTCGAAAGGTGTAACTTTGTCGTGCGGACTCCGATTTGGGTGAATCAAAACTATATTTCATAGGTCTCGATGAGCTCTTGCAATGGTGTACTCCCATTCATCAATTGAGATACTTCTATTTGGTGATTCTGGAACTATTCTAGTTTATCTCCTGTAAAATATAGATTCACCAAAACTTGTGGAACTTGTTAGTTTCAAACCCTATATCTACTAGTTGTTTGCATCTACATCTATTTTCATGTTTAGTTGATGGTTAAAATTAAGAGTTATCTATCATCAATATATGTCCAAAAATTCCCTTGGGTCATCTTTTGAATCGATCTTATCTAAGGCATTATGTATCCATTCAATGGCAATGGCACATAGGTTTTTAATGATCTCTAGCCATGGATGTTGCTCTTCTCGATCTTCTATGCATGGGGTATCTAGATGGATTTCTAGAATCATTAGGAGGGTTAGGAGAAAGAGCATAGAATAAGCCATAGTGGTCAAGGATGGGTTTAGAGATGGGTTTGTATTCTATATCTAATGTGGGCATAGAAGAGGAGAGGATAAAAGTGTCTTCTAGATGGCTTCGCTCTCCTATGTTATCACATGACACGCCATCCTCGAGTCTTTCTAATTGTCCTTCAAATGGATTGGATTTGAAAAGCTTTTAAGAAATCTCTTTTTAAGATTAAACTATAGGCACTAAAAGATCTCTTATGAAGCAGGAAGTTTAAAGTCATCCCCAAAATCTTTTTGATGGTGAATTTGGAGTACTACTGGTTTGGGAAGGATAGCCGAATCATAGGAGGGGAATGTTTGCAAAGTGGCTATGAAAATTTCCTCTTCTAGTTTGGGGGATAATTCCTTCTCTACCTCTTGGATTTCATCATGAAGGCTAGTGCAATGAGTTTGTCCAATATGGACAAACCTCACCTCACTAATAGATAAAGAAATGAAAACTCCTCCATAGGTGGTATATTATCAAGATCCGTATAAAGATATTGAAGAAGAATAGGGTCTTGTAAGGCTAGGTCTAAACCTAAATTTATAGGAAGAATAAAAGATTCCCGAAGTGTAGCCAAAAGTTCATTACCTACTTAATCAGAAGATAGGACTTTGGCTGTAGTAAAGGGTTGGCTTTGACCTATTGCAAGCAAACTTGGTCATAGCTCATAGCTAGATTTGAGAATCATGGGCTCTAGTGGCTCTAAGCTTAAGCTGATGGGCTAGTGGCAGTAATCCTTGGCAACAATGTTAGAAATGCTTGTTGATATTAGTTACACGCACAGAGAATTAATCCGCAAACGCATAGATATCGGTGAGTGCTTCACCCGAGAGATATTCTAGAGTATCATTATTTATATTTTTATCACTGGGAGAAAGCGTGCATCTGACTAACCAAAATCTATACTTAACCCCTAGGTTTGCAAGACAAGATAGAGAGATATGAGCGATATAGAGGGAACTCATTCTTCAGTGTTCCTCTAACCTTTGGTAAGTTGTGTAGATATTGTTCTAAGGGGAGTACCTAGAGAAAAGAGACACCTCAGAGAGTGCTTAACCTTGACACTATATATCCTACCTTACCTCCTAACAGGATGTGGATTACAGAGACACCAAGGGGATTATCATTTCCCCCTATGCTACCATAGATTTAGTCAGAAAGGGAGTATCTACGAGTATTTGTAAACCAAGCACCACGCTTACGCTACGAATAATTACTCTATTACCAATGCAAAGCGAATAAAGTAAACCCATAAACCAAAGAACAATAAGAACAATAACTTACTAGTATTAGAATTCCAATTACCGAATGATTCTAGAACCAAGCCTCATGTTAGGAGACTTTATCTTGCAGATACAAGGAAGAATACACCGACAGGTCAGGCTTCCTCCACTTCTATCTCCACCCTATACTCTCTTATCAATTTTGTTGCTAACACCCTAAAGAGATAGATCTATTCGAGGGACCTATCTCTGTCTAATTCTCTCTAGAAAATATGAATTATGGTTTCATAATTAGCTACTCCCCAAGGGGGTTAGGGTCATATTTATAGCCCCTTACGAGGCACCACAACACTCAGATCAAACCAACTTAAACGTACACTCAAGATTACTCCTCAAAGGCGGCCGAGGCAGGATCAATGAGGTTCACCCTTGTTGGTTGACTTAGTGGAGCGGTTGCCCCTACCCTTGGGTTGGCCACCCGACACCTAGAACCGATTAGCTTCTCGTTCGGTCTGGAGCCTCCTTGAACCTTCTAGATTACTCCTGAGTTGAAGTTCACGGTATTCTCACTATGTAAACCTGACACGTGAACCATCTTTGGTTGTTTTCAACTGACACCCTCAATCACCAAAACTCTTGGAATTCTGTCAGTGATAACCCTATATCTACTAGGTGTTTGTATATAGATGCATTTTTATGTCTAGTTGATGGTTAAAATTAGGAGTTATCTACCATCAACAATGGGTCAATAACATGACAGTGGAGTAGCCCCTACTCTGCCTTCCCCTATAAATAGATGTTGCCTCCACCCTTGAGAGCATCCCCAAGATCACCAAGTCCTCAAGCCTCCATATCTCAAGAGATCAAGTAGCAATAGTAGTATTAGTTAGTTTAGAGTGGGAGTTAGAGTTTTATCGAGCGAAGCTCGGTGTCTATAGAGTCATCTTCTAGAGAGTCTAGAATAGCTCTTGTACCTTTTCTCTATTGTAAGACTTTTCCCTTATTAATATATTAGTCTTTACATTACTCAGTGTTTACTTAGTATTCACTTAGTGCAAGTCAATATTCATTATAGTCTTATGGTGCACTTGTCTTAGCAATATAGTTATCCTAATTAGATTAGTTTCCTAAAACAACTCTTTGTGTGTGCATCATCATCCTACCTCTGCATAGGAGTTTAGCTATCTGTGCGTTAGCTAGAGTTGTGAGGGTAAGTGTGAGCATGGTGCTCAGACTTAGTCTTAACTTTAGTTGTTGCTGGTCCGCACAGATAGTTTATGGGTGCTGGCAAGAGGTGACACATCTTACCCAACTTTATAGGTTTCCCACCACGCTTGGGCTAGTTCTTAAAAGGCAAGACCTCCATAAGCCGAGTAGTCGCTTTAGTAGAGCTTCTGTCTTCTACTGTCTTGGCTATCCCCCGCACGCAAGTGGTAAGGCACCCGTCTAGTTTTGTCATTTTTCTATTAAGATTAAGTTCATAGAAGTAAATTTAGATACACATGAGTACTCACTCATTGTCCTCCAACCTAACTAACACTCTACTAGTTATCTTTAGATTAGACTCTTTGCTATCTCATTTACCTATCGTTCCTATAATTTGTTTACCCCCTTCTACACTAGTTGATACTGATTGTAGTAGACATAAGGACCTCTCTACCCTTTTATTAAATATTCCTAGCTACCACTTTCCCTTGGGATAAAACTAATAACGATACCTTGGAATACTCATCCTTGGTGAAGTGCTACATTAGTACATTCTGTGCACTTGTGGAATAACTTAATAGACATAAGAATTACCCCACGGGCCTTAATAGTGCCGTTGCCAATCTTTGGTAGCGATATTAAGAATTATCAACAGCAGGTTGAACACAAAAAGAAGGAATGATCAAAACAACAATGTTGCAAAAATTTGAGAAAGACATCATTCAACAACAGAGTACACATTGGCGGATGTCCTGACATCTACACTAATCTTTTGATGTCAAGTGACATAAAAGTCATAGTGTGGCGGAAGTCGTGTGATTCGTCCCTACCATCTCTTAGGCCTCTGCTAGTTTGGCACGCTAGATTGGACTCTCTCTACCCATTCTTCATCCTCATGTGATTGATATGTTGAAAATGTTACATGTTAAAATCAAACTTAAAAATATTGCTTTGTTCTTACAAGTTTGATCTATTGAAAAGTGCCAAATACTGAAATCAAACTTAAATAGTGAGATATAACCTTGCCAACCTATGAACATGAGTTTAAAAAGGTTCGCTAGCATACACTTTATTCCAAGTTCATATAATTGCTACTTGTGGACATATCTTATATTAGGAAAACATGTTAAGTTGTTGAAATGTATGATATAGTATACTCAAAAAATCCTATCTTTCTACATAAGCTCTTGGAGATTTATATTTTCATAAAATATTAAAACCATTAGCCTCACATCTCCACACTGGTGTTATTTCCTACCAGAGCCAAATACCATGCCACATTTTAAAAACCTTCAACATATGCTACTTCTTTTTGTATTGAGTTTTGTCAAACTTTGTTGACCTCTAATGAGAATTTTATCATGTTAAGACCAAGGTCATGAACACTCCACCAAATATATGCTACACTTCTACACTAGAAGTGAGCAAAAACATGTCTATCCATTACCATCAATTAAATACTCCCTGTTGCTAGTATGAGATCTTTCTCCATCCTACCCATGAGGTATGGGCAATTATTGAAAAAAAGAAACAACATGTGCTCTAAGGAAAAAAGAGAGAGGACAAAATGTCCCATGTGAGAGAGTGAAAACAATGGGTTTTCCATGAGAGAAAAAAGTGAGGACACATTTTTGGTCCTAAGAAAAAACAAAAAAAAGGCCCTGCTCTCAGCGAAAGAATGGAGAAGGAATCATTACTATGGAGTAATCCCAGTCATTCCACTTCCACACACATGCACACCTTGATCCGAGTGTATTACATTTTTCTCCATGAATCCGATGTTTCACTTAGCAATTTATGCAATGCAAGTATGCTTCACTCTATCCTACCTAAAGCTCCATATACGCCTATAAGGGGTAGGAAGTAAGGAAATACATCAATGCCTTGGGTAAGGATATTTATACACCATTGAGCAACTTGAGAAGTATGAGCTATGTTTTTAATTTCAAAAAAAAACAAAAAAACTCCAAGTATGCTTCATAGGGGATATTGATGACTTGGTGTCATGCTGTTCCACTCTTCGACAACTCATGGTGAGATGGTAGCCACTACAAAATCGATAGGTATGAGGAATGATTTGGAATATCTTTTATGCTAGCATCATATCTTTTGAAGTCTTGTTTCATATTAAGTTGCACCAGAATCTTTATACTCCCAGTTTGCTCGAGACGAGCAAAGGTTTAGTGTGGGTAGCTTGATGATAGTCCTTGATTATTAATTTTGACCATCAACATTGCATTAATTAATATGGGGTAAAAACAACATAAGTAGTCATTTATGTTTGTAATTGACCAAGTTCCACTTGTAGTTAGAGATATTTGCTCATGCAGGAAAACTATAGAGAAAATATCAAATAATCAAGATTAGGAGCAATTGGAGCAAGGTGGGCCACTAGGGCCCATTTGACGGTGGCGCATGCACCTCAAGGATGGCACCCACCTTGGCATTTCCTGTGCCATGTCACCTATCTATGGAAAGTCCAAGAAACACACTACCGTGCCAACTCCACCCTTGATTCCAAGTCGGTGTAAGATAAAAGGCAAAAAATCAGCATCACATGGATTACTGACTTGTCACGGCATAATTTGGCGAGCAAATGGAACAAGTGGCACTGTACCCACACTTTGCTACAGTGTAGGAGGCCTCATACCAAAGGGGGAGGGCCCACTCAATAGTTTAGGGTGGACACCTCCTAACCACGGTGGCCAGCATCGATATTTCACCAAACCGACTCATTGTTACACACATGCAAGGTGTGCCATTTAGAGAATCATGGCACCTTGATTTATTGCAGTTGTTATGGTGGTTAATCCAAAGGCCAGCTGGCGATAACACATGAATTGATGACATGGCAAAGTAGTAGCCCCTGCTCCACCTTAGGCTATAAATACCCCCTCTCCCTCACTTGTAACACAAACCAACACACATCTTGGTAGAAACACCACACACCCCTAGAAGCTCTCTCTCCCTACTCTTCAATATGTAGCTCTAGTAGTAATCTTAGTGGGAGCTCTACTTGAAGTCTAGAGAAGTCTTCAAGAGTCTAGTATAGCTTTGTACCTCTCTTGTAATACTTTCCTTATATCAATAAATATTACTTTCTATACAAGTTTTACTTCAAGTCGATCTTTTACTTTTAGTACTAGTTTTATTCTCTAGTTATACATTGTGTTGCACATATTACCTTTATTAGAGGTAGGGTCTCATGGTATGGGTCCATCGTCACTAGATCATGCTCTAGTCTTAACTTAAGACTATAAGTAGTAGCACATAGTGTAACCATGGTGCCTAGACTATGGGGGTAACATGGATTGTGGCTAGCCCTATGGATAGTTGTGGTACCAACAGGTGGTGATAGTCCCATTTGCCTATGTATTCCACCATGTTGGTCCTAGCTATTAAATCATAGGGCTCATTGTGCGTTGCATCTGGTTTGATTAGGAGCACATTTTCCCCAATGTGCTATACAACTTACCTCCTAATCTTGGGTTATCTGTAGCATCAAAGTATGTTGCTAGAGTAGAGCTTGAATAGAAGTAAATTAGGATCAATATATTCTCTTTCATAGTCTCATCTCATTTAGTCTTCTTACACTTCCACTTTACCGTTTCATTTGTGGGTATTCTATGTGTCACCCTTACTTTATTGTATAAGCATAACTTTAGTTTAGTTGGTATACTAGGTAGTAGACAAATGGTGGTTGACTATCACTATCTTAACCTTGCTTCCTAGTGGATAAATACGATATCCTAGAATACTCTTGGGTGAAGTGCTATGATAATATTTTCTGCACTTGTAGAATTATCAACTTGAGCATAAGAAATATTAATAAACACTTTTGCTGGGGGTGGAGTTTATTTCTATCATTGGTGATGACACTAAGAAATATCAACAACCACCACAGGACAAGCATACTGCTAGCCCCCTGTTGGGTATTTTAAACGCAAACAGAAAAATCCACAAGCGCACGGATACCGATGTAGCTTTCACCCGGGAGTATTCAATAGTATCGATTTTCCACAGGGAACGTGAGTGTACTAATTAAGATTCAAGATCGCCCAAGGATAACTATATAATTATTTTTGGTGGGAAGAGAGGAAGTTTCTTGAGAGTTCTCTAGTTGATCTAAGAATCAAGAATTACTTCAAAGATTATTTATTTCGGGACATCAGAACACTAACCACAAAAAGAGATTAGAAGGGGGCTAGGAAGCTCTGACTATGGTCCTACAAACACCGATCCGAATGAGGTGGGATACGTCGACCGTTAGGGCTGTCACTACCCTAGGGCTAACACAACAATCCGTAGGATTGGGTGCAATTCCAGGTAATTGCAAGACTAAATGCCACGTCTAATCTATTAATTACTACTCTAGCATTATAAAGACTAGAGCACTTGATGCAAAGCGGGAATCCAGTAAATAACTTGAATGTAAATAAAAGTAATTAAAGAACTTAGCGATTATGAATTGAAGAATTCGGAGAACGATGAAGAACGAACCAGTTGCAGCAAAAGTATAATGTTGAGGAAGATCCGACAGATCCGGCTCCTCCTCCGCTCTCCTCTTATCTCTCCCTATTTTCTAGATTACAACGAGAACTAACTAGAACTAGAACTAGATGAACTAGAACTAGAACTAGATGAACTAGAGGGATCCTCTCTAGTTGGATGAATAATTGAAACCCTAGCTTTGATTCTGTAGAAGAGGTATGTTCTCCAGGGGCCAGGGGGGCTGCTTATATAGCCCTTCCATATGAACGTGGACCGTCGGATCAAACCGACCTTAATCGCATGGTTTTCCTTAATCCTTTAGGTTGGTGGAGCATGATCCGCGAGGCGGAGCCTGATTGGCTCCTGTAGCTGGGTGGGCACCCAAGGGGGGAGGGCGGGAGCCCTGCCCCCACTCGGCCTCCCATTCGTTCCCGTGGCTTCTGGAGTCTTCTAGATGATAGAAAATTGGCGCACAGGTTAATATCTCTATGTAAACCCGACGTGTTGGCCTTTCCTCCATATTTCCTGATAACCCCCTGCAGAAATAGACAAACACCAAAACTTTTGGAATGTTGTTAGATAAAACCTAAGCCTGGGTGTTGGTTGCATTTGGATCCTTTTCCATGATTAGTTGACAGTTAAATGTGAGCATTAAGGACCGTCAACAAGCTCCCCCAAGCTTAACCTTTGCTCGTCCCTGAGCAAAGCTAAAATTAGCAAGAAAATAGGGGTTACTTTTATGCCTCTTACTACAGGGTTTTTAAGTTATCACTAAGGTCTTAAGTGATTGAAAAACAGAACGATCAAGTCAAGCACTATGTCTCAAGTTCTTCTGTCTTACCTCTGTTCTGGACTTTTTTGTAAGTTTCCAAAATAAAACTGAGGCATTTGCCTTTTTCTTAAAAGATATATAAGTAGAGCTTTAAAAGTTTATCATACTTACTTTGCATTTTGTTACGTCAATGCTCGGAGCAAGGGAGAGGAATGTCATACTCCTAGATCAAGACCTTTGACCTTTTTGAAAAGTTTGTCATCTCTTACTGTGTTGGCGTTTCTTAGCGAAACTATTAAAGATAGAGTTTTAGTCCATCCTTAATAATAACACTAGAAACGTTCTTGGCATATCCTAACCACCATCACTTCAGAAAGATAAACCAAGGCCTTTTACGGCGCTGGCCTATGCAGTGCAGTCTGGTACTGATGATTAGAACTGCCAGATTGTCCTTCCTCACCATCCTTACTTACGGTATGCAAAGCTGTGGCCCGGCGCCGTGTGGGTGCACAAGGATTACAATCTTAAGTAAAGGTACTTAGGTGCGCCAAGCGATAGCTCAGTTACAGGAATAAATTACTCTGCAAGCACATAGAACTATCATTGTAGCATTTCAACCCGTGAGTATTCAGGGGTGTCGTATATATAATTTCCCGTAGGAAGGCATTGTGAACGCATCTAGCTTTGGTTATAAACATGATTACTTATTGAAATGCATGGTAGACATAGTATAAACAGGGGTAAATATGTAGTTGATTTGTTAGCGGACACACATCAGAGCTACCTCAAGGAATAAAGGGAAAACAAAGAATAAAAGAACAACTACGCGAGCAGGCATGGTCGTATACAAGTTATACAACAGATCTGTTAGCAGGTCATCTAGCTAATAAGAACAAGTTAGAGCTAAGTCTGAGATACTGGGGAGATCTCCATAGCTGGTCTACCAGCAAATAGAGACTTTACATGACTCCTACCGAATATCCGAACGTGGGGGAATACGAAGGATGACAGGGCTGTCACCACCCTGCCACCTACCCCTCTGCCCGTGGGATACCCGCATATCCTCGGGTCTCCGCATACTCGAGCACCATGCCCGTGTACTTAGAAACACCCTCTAGCCTCCCAGGACCCCAACCCTTCGGATTGACAGGCTCGGCTAAGGGTGACCATTACAGCCCAGAGAACCATTATCTCATCCCTAGTTCTTCCTCTATTCATATTAACTTGATGAACGATGAAGAACTGTGATGAACATATCAAGAACATAGAGCTAGAACTATGAACTAGCTTATAAACTATGATCATAATATGAACAAGACTATACACTAGATCAAAAGCATAACTATATAAAGAATATAAGAACTTGCTCATGGAGGAAGGCATAATTGTATTCATACCAAGACACTCTTGATCCTCCAAGGAGACAAGCTCTCCTTGCTAGCCTTGCCTTGCTCTACTACTAGTACTAAACTAAAGAGAACAAGTGTATAATTTGAGGTGTGTTGCTCCAAATGATGGTGTGTGGTACAAATGAGAGGGGAGCCATCTATTTATAGCTCAACTAGGACGGTTCGCGGGATCTAAATATAGTAGTTGGTGAAACCGTCCTATGCATGCCGCCATGCAACCGCCAGAAGAAGGTGGGGCCGGGGAACCGCCACCAGGGTTGCGCCCGCACCTGGTTGCGCCCGCAACCTGGGTGGGCCCCCCTGGCCACCACCTTCGCGTGGTTGGTTGTGCTCTGGGCCCTAATCCACCTCGTGGTTACGGATGGGTCCAGTTCATCTTTTGTGGGCTTTTCTCTATTGGAGTTGGTTTGCGTCTTTTCTAAATACGAATTCTTGCATTGCGCATTTCTTGTATCTTTTGCACTTTTCCACGTGTCATACCTGAAAATAGCATATATACCAAAACTCTTGGAAAGATTAGATCAAAGCCCTATTTTCTATTTATTTTTATTTATGAAAAGATATTTATTTTTATATAATAAGCCGCCAACAACTCCCCCACACTTGGTCTTTTGCTCGTCCTCGAGTGAAGGCACTTAGGACCAAATGGGTTCATCATCCTTGTCAAAGAGCCTGCATATAGGTTATTCCAAGCTTCACCTGGGTTTGTGAACTTCAAAGTGTCTACCACATAAATGTTTGGTGATTGAAATATGGAACAGCCTAGATTCAAGTCCTCTTGACTTTGCTCTTACTTGAGACACTTGGGTTTTTATAAGTTTTTTAAGTAAAAACATGGCTTGTGATTCCTTGAATGATTCTCTCAAATCGCTCATATGTGTAAGTGGTTCCTTACCAAGGCATAGATGATTGATGCCTTCTTATGATCTTCCTACCTCTAAAAGCTTTATCTTGATTTTTGGGTAGGTGTAAAAGGTGGGATACTTGCAGCACATATGTTGTGAAGTCAAAAACCGGACCACCAGGAGATACAAGCCTTACGCCTTGATTGAGATTGTGCAAGTGTGTGGAAATTGTTTGTGGAGTTGATGGAAATCCTAATTCTAAATATTTTTGGTCACTCCTTTCTGCATCATGACTCTCTTTTATTTTGAAGGATAAAAGATAGAGAGAGAGGAAAACATATGGGCTCTATCTTGTGTATATTTTTCCCTCTTTTCTTTTTTTCATGACGGGGACGTTTGATTTTTTTTCCTTGAATTTTTTTCAACTATAGCCCATATGTCTTGATGAATGGAATCAGAGAAATTTAAAGAGATGTCATGAGGACAAAAAGTAAGGAGTGAATTTGGGGATGCGCAAATCTCAGGATGAGAGTTTGGCATTTTTATTTGGTGGAAAGCTAAGGCACAACTCTCAGGATAAGAGTTGGCAAATTTTTTGGTGGATGGAAGGGTGCATGTTGTGCGCGACTTCTTAGTGTAAGAGTCGGCTTTATTTGGTGGGTGTAAGTGAATCTCTAATCATGGGCGTAAGACCATAATCTCGCTTGGGTCACCACAATTTGACAAAGCTCAACACACTACAAGCAGCATATGACTGAAGGTTTCATCATGATCAAAGTATATTTGGCGTTGGTAGGTGAAAGCTTAAAACCATTAAAGGAAACTTGCCATGTGTAACTTTTGTTTTTGATAAAATAAATCCCAAGTACTTTGTAAGAACTTAGCAAGAATCATGTCATCCTACTATATCACATATGTCAATTACTTAGATAAAGTGGGGTCCCGACTACAAGTGTTCATAACCTCAAGGATATTAGCAAGGATTAAACCATATGCAAAGCAAATTTGAAACTAGGAGACATGTTACATGGAGTTTGAAGGTAACGATATTTTAAATATTTTATTTTCGAAAAACTTTTTACAAGGGGGAGAAGGTTGTGCAAACCGAGTTCTCGAAGATACCCTCCCCCATACTTGTTTTCTTCTCTATCATGGTTAGTCATAATATATAAAGAAAACAAGTGCTCATGATAACTCAGAAATATTATTGATAACTTTTGAAAAGGCACATTACATTATTGAAGGGAAATAAATTAAGCAACAAAGAAGATCATGCTTGTGCCTAAACAAAGAGAAGCGTGCAGCAGATGTGGTCTAAAGATTTTTCCACGAGGTGACCAACACCAAGGTTTTCAGCGACCTTCCTCAGCTTATTGTTGAACCTGAAACGAAACCTATTGATATCATCGCTGAGGTTCCTAATCTCAGTATGCTTCTCTTCTAGGTCGTCTTCTAAAACCCTTAAGACAGAGCGAAGGCTAGCTTTCTCGGATTTAAGAACAGCGAGGATACTAGGATCATCCTCCTCATCGCTGCTCTCGTACTGTCCTGTATGACGCTTGATGGATGGCCGGCGCAAATGGCTCCTAATCCTTGGGAGAGCACTGGAGGATTCGGCCTCCTTGGATTTGCCAGCCATCCGGCTACCAGCACGACTGCTAGACCCTTCACCACTTGGATTTTTCTTCTTGCGCTCTATGTTATTTGTAACAGAACCGTCCAATTTATAAGAATTCAAGTGAATTAGCGACCACTGAGGCAGTCAAGCCAATGGACTTGAACCCATATAAACCCGGTAGTCCGACGAAATCTCAACAGACCTCGATTCAACCAACATACAACCAAGATCGTACATGATCAAGCATCACCATCACAGATTACAACATTCAACACAGAACACAGTTTTACATCACATCAGAGTTTGAAAAGGTTATTACAAACCATAGCAGTAGCGGAAGACAAAGTAGTTTTGAAACAACTCCAACTCAGTTCTTAATACATGACAGTTCCATGGTCAATCCCCACAAAAGCATAACTGAAGGTAGAAGAGTGATCACGCCCATGATCTATTCATCATCCGCAGCTGGGTGATGACAGTTAGCACAATAGCCATGATAGACGACATCATCTGCAATAGGGGTAAATAAAACCCTGAGTACGAGAATGTACTTAGCTAGACTTACCCGTCATAAACCAGAAATAAAGTGACACCAAGGAGTATGCAAGGCTGATCTTAGTGGACTGGTTTGACTCACTTTTTGTATAAAAGCCTTTGTTATAAGTAATTCATTTATTCATATTTCAGCAGCAAGTTCATTACTTAGCAGCTATCCACTAGATTAGCACCTGTGCTAAGCATACACTTGAGTAATTAATCAATTCAATAATAACCATATCAGGATTATCACTTTGCTATCAACATTCTCATCATAACCATTATGTTTGCTTAGTGAGTTCTACGTTGCCGCTGCCCAAGTCAAGTTCTCACTATCTGGGAGAGACGGCGATTCGAATCGATTCCTATCCAGCTAGAGGGGTATTCCTAACACTCACCCAAGCATACTTCATGACGGCAGCTCGGATCACCTTTAGCACAACTCCGGACCAATTCGCGGATCCGTCCAGCGCCGCACCCCCAGGGACCGCCAATCTGCCAGGGTCAGGACTCTAACCTGACACCTCGGTCTTACGCCATTGACTCCCCGCACATCCTTGCTACCAACCGGGGTGCGCACTCATACAGAACGGGGTATCCGGCCTGAGTTGCACTCGTAGGCTTCGCGGTCGGAACGACTTATCCGGCCAACTAAGTGATAGGCATGCGTTCAACATGACACGGGGACGTACAGCGATTCGGTCCTTAAACGACGCAGACGGGGATAGATTCACACCCAAGACCTCCATGCCTTGTTGCTGCACTATCGTCATCCCGCCCGGTCTCAAGTTCATTTTTAACACCTCGTTATCTCCACGATAGCAATTATAGCCAACCGTGATCATCATCCACCTAACTCTCGCAGGTGACAGGAAATCACCCGGCTTCTACCGAGCTAAGCATGGCTAAGCATCACTTCGATCCTGGACCTACTTCGGTAATGTTTAAGGTGGACAAGGTAGTCATTATGCAGCAAGGGTGTCATATCAACGCCTACCACTTAATGCAACAATATATAACCATAGTCATTTGATAGCTGATTGTGATAATAAAATAGTAGGAGGCTTATAATGCTCCGGGGCTTGCCTTCGATGTAAGTAGAGGGACGATGGTCGGGGCACTCCGGCAAGTCCTCCTCCTCCTCAACTCCTTGAGGTAGCTCCCCTTGCTGTCCTTCCGGCTCCGGCAACTCGTATTCCAGTACCGTCACACCCTTGGGTACACCTATGGATGCATGACAAGGAGATGAATATAGAGAATGCACATGCGATGCATGATATCATGATGAGTAGCAAAAGGACATAAACAAGGCATAACATGAGCATAAACTTCTAAGATTAAGTGAATCATGGGCTAACAAGTAAGTGCATACTTCTTCTCTGGTAGAGAGATTAAATAGACAAGTTAAACGAATTCTAGTTATTCCTACTCAGCCACTGGTTTAGTAGACAACCAACCTGTTCCAAGTTTAAGCCATAACTTAGGCACCAGTTAACCAAACTAAGCAAGTAAGTACTTTCTGGAAAGCTTAGCAAATTGTCTACAATTCATTTTTAGACATCTCAGTATGATTCCCAACCGAAATATGCTAAAACATACAATGTTTGCTGACTGCTCTGGAAATTCCAGAGAGCAAGCACTTTGCAGCAGCTACTTGAAATATGCATAACTTTCAAATTACTCAACCAATTGTCATGAAATTTGGACATGAAAAGGATCAGTAAGTTAGCTACAAGTTTGTTGTAGACAAGTTTCCCAGAAAACAAAATCTTCAAGTAGTTCTTAATCATTTTCTATCAGCTGTACAGAAATGCTCTAGGAAAGGCAATAATAGCTAAAATAATATTTTGCCTATATTGAGAATGTACCACAGGGATAAACCAATTGCACCAACAGATATAACATATCTAAGGAACACCAGAAAACACCATGGCAAGGTCTAAAACTATTTCTATCATCACCTTTTCTATTTATTTAATTATTAAGGTGATTTAATGAACATATACTTCAAGTGTTCCAAAAATCCTACGAAAATTACAGCAAGCTACTTATGCTAACATAAGATCACTGTAAAATTTTCAGAACATTTGCACATACACATTGTGAGGTATAAAAATAAAAAAGCTAGTAAAGGCATGCAAGGCATAAATGTGAAACCCTATCAAAAAGTGTCAAACAACAGATTTCAGATTTTTCCTAGCTTTGCCCACACATAAGTGCAACACTCAGCAAGTTTCATCACAAAAGGAGTTATAACTTAATTACTAAAAATATCACAAGAAACTCCTATTTAAGCAAGATTTATTTTTAACTTCTTAACTAGGCTTCCAAAAATCATGAACATTTTATCAGAGCCTATTCATAACATAAGTAACAACTCCCTAAATTTGCATGGCCAGCAGATCAATAGATCTCAAGATAAAATTACCCACTGAAAATCCAAGATTAATTTATATCTATTTATTTCTGCAAAAACATAGCATGTTTCATATTTTTATTAAAAACTAGGCTTAAGCTGGAACCTAGCAAAATTGAAAGCACCACATTTGGATCTCTAAAACTCCAGATATGAATTTTACAAAAACAGCTTTGGCTCTGCACAACAGTGAACCAGAGAGGGTGACACAGAGAGGCTGACATCCGGGACCCGCGTGTCAGTGAGACAGAGGCAGGGGAGATGCTCGTCGCCGGCGAAGCTCAACGACGACGAGGTCTCGGCCGGATCCAAGGGCACCTACGTGTTCCTCTCCTCAAGGCGACTCTGTTGACCTACTTTACGCGCGCTCTACTGGACTCTAGGGTGTGTTGACACTAGCTAACACCACTTAGATACTAGGTTGTCATCCCTAGCATGGCGCCAGAGTGTACAAAGGTATTTATAAATGTAAAGGCTCTTTAGAAAATAATCTATTCTATCCGCAAGCGCACAGATAAAACACCTCATTGTAGCATTTCACCAGGATAAGTATTCCAGGTATCGTTATTTATAATTTTGCTCTAGGGATCTAAAGAAGATGGAATTAAATCAAGGGACAAAATCTATCAAGGCATAGACTAGAGATGAACTTGCAAGAACATGATTACTAATGAGAAACTCGTCACACAGTCACTTACTTTAGCAGGGGGTAAACCATAAAGATAATGATAATAAAGTATAAGTTCATGGGTAGATAACACAACGATTAGAAAATAGACTACTCCTCATATATGTAGGTGATGTCGGATTAGCTAGAGAATGGATTCTAAGTTATCTACTAACTACTAAGTCATAATCTACTCTAGTTATCTACAAGATCATATATAGCATAAAAGACTCTTCATTCATGTATAAGGAACATTGATAAAGTAAATCAGAACATCGCATGACTTACTCCACAATACCGGTTCTGCCTGTCCTATCAACGGAGGGTGGACTATATAAGAATCAACGAAGCTGTCACTATCGCGAACTACCACACGACTCGGCCAATAGGATACATTTGCAGATAAATAACATCTAAGCACCATGCTCACATGTGATCTATCACCTAACTCCCTCGCGACAAGAGCTAAGCGCTTTGCAAACTTATACATAAACTCATTATCAATTAGAACTATATCAAATATAGAACTAGAGCAAACTAAGAACATAATAATTAAAGACATAATGCAATTAGAACAAAGAATTAGAGAAAGATATGAATAATACCAACCTTTATTACCGAAGATCCGAATCCAGAGCGTAGTGCTCTACTTCTCTAATTGCTATCTAATCAAACCTCTAAACTTGAAGGATTAGGGAGTAGCTAATTCTAATTCTCTGTGGGAGAGAAGCTCTAAACCCTAACTTTGATGGCTACCTCTGAATAATGATTTCTCCTCTCCTCCTCCAGGGGCCAGGGGGTCTGGTTTTATAGTCCCCTCAAGTGAACGTGAGCCATTGGATCAAACCGACATAGATTGTATGGTTTAGATTGATCCTTTAGGTTGGTGGAGCGTTGTCCCGAAGCAGAGTCCTGTTTGGCCTACAACCCTGGGCGGGCGCCCAAGGGGGGTGGGCGGGCGCCCTGCCCCCGAGCCCGAATCGCCTCCCATTCGTTTCCGTGGCTTCTGGATCCTTCTAGATGGAGGAAAATTGCGCGGCACGTAATTATCTCGTTGTAAACATGACATGTGGGCCTTCTCTCCATATTCTCTGATAAACCCCTGCAGAAATAGATAAACACCAAAACTCGTGGAATTCTGTCAGATAAAACCCTAATTCTAGATGTTTGTTTTATATTGATCCTTTTTCATGTTTATTTGATTATTAATTTTAGTACTTAAGGACCGTCAACAGGGTGCTCGCCAACGGGAATGGCGGAGCGGCGGCGCTGCGCGGCGATACGCCGGCGGATCCAGGCAATGGCGACGCAGTAGAGGTTGCGGACGAGCAAGAGCGGCTCAAGGCGAAGCTATAGGAAGAAGAATCATGGCCAGAGGTGAACCAGAGAGGTCTGGCCACATTGCCAGTGATCTCTGTGAACTCCGGCGAGGTGGAGCTCGCGACGGAGATGACAATGTGACCTCACCGGTGCTCGGCTAAGGGAATGGAGTGGACGTCGAGGTAGAGGACGTCAAGGCGGAGCTCTGGGCGGAGTGGCTTGGCCGGAGACGCGGTGGAACGACTGGAGGAGCTCGCCGAAGCGCGGCGGAGCTTCCTGAGGCGACGGCGGAGCGAAATGTGCAGCGCTGAGCGAGTGGAGAGCGCGTCTGAGGCGTCCACTCGGTGCGTGGCGACTTAGGGACGCCGTGCGAGCTGACAGGCGGGGTTGTCGATGGCGTACGGCCGACACCTGGCCAGACACGTGGCGGCAGACGGTTTCTGACGAAACTGAATCACGCGATTCTGTCGTCGCCAACAGTGACTGAAACTCGAACTTTGTCAACGTTTTACTCTCAGCTCAATCGATGGTTTTGGCTGGGATTTGATCCTCTGGACAGAGCTACACGAGTTCTACAACTTTGATTACAAGATCAAGGTCTAACTCGGTCTGGATTTCAAACTACAAGGCTCCCAAACTCCCTTGGTCGAAACTGCGTGATCCAACACTTAGCCAAATTCGGCTAAGTGTGAAATCAGCCCTGATTTTTGGCTTGTGAGCAATTTTTGGATTTGTTCTAATCTTTTTCATAAAAAGTCATCTACATAACTTTTGTAGCATATGAAATTCTCTACAACTTTGTTTCAGGTGTCAAAGACATGCAAGATCTCTAACACCAGTTTCATAAAACATCTTTGAAATGAGGTCTAGGATGGTCAAAAAGGTCATTCTAGGGTTAACCATGACTTAGGGGCATTTTTGGCCAAAACCTTCAACATGAACATTGTTCCAAATGATATTCTAAACATGATTGAGGTATTTTGGAAGACAATGTACAATTGTTTGCATTGGCTACCCCTTATAGTCACCCAATTCAAGTCACACAAGCAATTTAATCATGTAGTGCATAAAGCAAATGGCATGTGATCATGGTATGATGCTCATGAGTGATCATGATGATGCTTATGCTAATGCAATGCTCATGGTTAACATGCAAGCTAACACTAGGAGTGTTACAGCCCTCCCCCCTTACAAAAATCTTGTCCCGAGATTTGAAAGACGTACCATTTTTCGTAGAATGTGGGATAAGTTACTTGTAAATAGTCTTCCCTTTCCCAAGTGGCATCTCTCTCATTTTGACGGTTCCACAATACTCTAAAAAGTTTGATTACCTTCCCACGAATAACCCATTCTTTAACATCAAGAACTTATACAGGCTTTTCCTCATAAGATAGGTCTGACTGCAACTTGATATCTCTTGTTTCAACTCTCTCTTCGGGCACACGAAGACACTTCTTGAGTTGAGACACGTGGAATACAGGGAAAATAGCTCTCATTTCGGGAGGTAGTTGTACTTTGTAAGCTACCTTGCCGCTCTTCTCAATGATTCGCTAGGGACCCACATACCTAGGGGCAAGCTTTCTTTTAACGCCGAAGCGATTTACTCCTTTCATGGGTGATACTTTTATGTACACAAAGTCACCTATTCCGAATTCAATTGGCTTTCTTCTTCGGTCAGCATAGCTTTTCTGCCTAGCCTGGGCGGCTCTCATATGTTGCTGAATAGTGAGAACTTGTTTCTCGGCTTCCTTGACAAAGTCAATCCCGTAGTACCTCCTTTCACCTGGTTCGACCCAGTTTAGAGGAGTTCTACATTTGCGGCCATACAAAGCTTCGAAAGGGGCCATTTGGATGCTTTCTTGATAACTATTATTGTAAGAGAATTCAGCTAACGGTAGCCATTTCTCCCATGCACCCTTGGAAGATATAACACAAGCCCTCAACATATCCTCTAAAATTTGATTCACACGCTCAGTTTGACCGGAGGTTTGAGGATGATAGGCTGAACTGCGAACCAATTTTGTGCCAAGGAGTGAATGCAGATGCTCCCAAAAGCGAGCGGTGAACTGAGGTCCTCTATCAGAGATAATAGTGCGAGGCACTCCATGCAGTTTAATTATCTGAGAGAAGTACAACTCAGCATAGTCGGATGGCCGGTATGTAGAGTGTACAGGAATAAAATGAGCTGACTTGGTCAAACGGTCAACAATCACCCATATAAAGTTGTGTCCTTTTTGAGTAAGGGGGAGTCCCACAATGAAATCCATGCTGATTTCTTCCCACTTCCAACCTGAAATCGACAAAGGTTGCAATAAACCTGCAGGTTTGAGGTGAACTGCCTTTACCCTGCAGCAAGTATCACACCTAGCAACATAAGCTGCTATCTCCTTCTTCATTTTGGTCCACCAGAAACGAGGTCTCAAGTCTTGGTACATTTTGCTACTCCCCGGATGAATGGACAATTTGGAAGAGTGAGCTTCGTCTAGGATTTTGTTTCGTATGTCACGGTCTTTAGGTACAACTAGTCGATTGTCAAACCACAGTACACCTTTCTCATCTACCCTGAAATGCTTGGTGTCTTGCTCTTGCATCTTTCTCTTGATATGAAAAATACCAGGATCAGACTTTTGGAGCTCTATGATTTGACTCTCTAATGAGCAACTGACTATAATGTTGTGCAGGACCGCAGGATGCAATAAATTGAAGCCTTCCTCTAAGAGAGGTCTAACATGTTGTTTCCGACTGAGAGCATCCGCTACAACATTGGCCTTGCCGGGATGATAGTGTACTTCTAGATTGTAGTCTTTTTTCAACTCCAACCATCTCCTCTGTCTCATGTTCAATTCGGGCTGAGTGAATATATATTTGAGGCTCTTATGGTCAGTGTAAATGTGACAAAGATTACCCAACATATAGTGTCTCCAGAGTTTCAATGCATGTACAACTGCTGCTAACTCTAGATCATGAGTCGGGTAGTTGGCTTCGTGTTTCCTCAGTTGCCAAGAAGCATAGGCAATAACTCGGCCTTCTTGCATAAGCACACAACCTAGGCCAGTGCCAGATGCATCACAAAAGACATCAAATGGCTTTTCAATGTCAGGCTGTGCCAGAACGGGAGCGGTGGTCAGCAAATGGCGTAAAGTGGTGAAAGCAATTTCACACTCTTCGGACCACACAAACTTCACATCTTTTTGTAGTAGCTTGGTCATAGGTTTAGCTATCTTGGAAAAGTCTGGAATGAAGCGCCGATAATAACCCGCTAGACCGAGAAAACTCCGGACTTCGTGCACTGAAGTCGGGGCCTTCCAGTCTAGAACCTCCTGCACCTTTGACGGGTCAACAGAAATACCCTCTTCGGATAAAATATGGCCTAGGAAAGGCACTTTCGTCAGCCAAAACTCACATTTGCTGAACTTGGCATAAAGCTGGTGTTCTCGCAATCTAGTGAGTACAATCCGAAGGTGCTCCTCATGTTCTTGTGCATTTTTAGATTATACCAATATATCATCGATGAACACCACCACAAACTTATCCAGTTCGGGCATGAACACCGAATTCATCAGGTACATGAAATGAGCAGGGGCATTAGTCAGACCAAAGGACATGACTAAATACTCATACAACCCATACCTGGTAGAGAAAGCCGTTTTAGGAATGTCTTCAGGTC
Organism: Sorghum bicolor; assembly: GCF_000003195.3. NCBI lineage: Eukaryota > Viridiplantae > Streptophyta > Magnoliopsida > Poales > Poaceae > Sorghum > Sorghum bicolor. The sequence goes on from NC_012879.2 coordinate 36,057,655, forward strand.
GGATCTTGATTTGATGATACCCAGATCTCAGATCAATCTTGGAGAATACTTTAGCCTTAGCTAATTGATCAAACAGGATATCAATGCGAGGCAATGGGTACTTGTTTTTAATAGTCACGGCGTTGAGCGGACGATAGTCTACACACATACGCAGAGACTTGTCCTTCTTCTTGACAAAGAGAGCCGAACAACCCCATGGAGAAGAACTAGGCCGAATAAGACCTTTCTCAAGCAGTTCTTGCAATTGCTTTTTCAACTCTGCCAACTCGTTGGGTGGCATTCGATATGGCCTTCTAGAGATAGGTGCGGTACCCGGAATTAGATCAATTTTAAATTCAATGTCTCTGTCCGGCGGCAACCCGGGCAGGTCCTCTGGAAAAACATCCGGAAACTCACACACTACCGGAATTTCTGCTATAGTGAGTGGTCGAATAGCATTGGCCGCATGACGATGTCATTGCTTCTAGGGAGTTGAACTAAGAAAGCTTCCTTACTATCAGGCTCCCTCAACATGATGACCCTAGTTGAAGTGTCTATTAACACTCCATGATCACTCATCCATTTCATTCTTAGGATAACATCTATTCCCATGCCCGGTAAAATCACAAGATTTGCTGAATAATTACGCCCTTCTATGGCAATTTGTACATCCCTCACTACTTGGTTTGTAGCAATTTGATTACCAGCAGCACTAATGCAAAACTTGCCACTATCAAGGTTGATGACATGTTGCCCATGCTTAGATGCGAATGCTTGACTCATAAATGAATGTGAAGCTCCAGAATCAAACAAGACAACTGCAGGGTGTTGATTTACAAGGAACATACCAACTGTGACTACTTCACCTTCAGGAATTTCTTCAATGGTGGTATAGTGCACTCGGCCCATACGGTTATTGCCTCCAGCTGCAGCATTCCTCTTAGGATAAGGGCAATCCCTCGCCCAGTGACCAACTTGCTTGCAATTGAAACAGGGACGGTTATTAGGAGGAGTCTTGGGACTTCCTTGACCCGTGGCACCCCTTGGGAGAGCAACTGTGAAGGACTTGCGAACTCCCGTCTTCACATTTGACTTTTTCTGCGGCGGCCTATACCTTGTCACAACATTAGGTGGGCGATAGGCCGGCTTGCTTGCCACTGGAGTCTTGGACTGCGAAGCACCTGCCTCATAGGCCCTCTTGCGGTTCTTGGACGCGGCATACACGGCATTGGAGTTCTCTTGAGTCAACGCATCACTTACAAACTCATTAAAGGTGGTACTCTTGTTACCAGCCATATTCTTGGACAACTTGGGTCCCAACCGTCTCTTGAAACTAGCGAGCTTCTTGACTTCGGTGTCAACCATCTCAGGAGCATAGCGAGACAAATTGTTAAAAGCATGAAGATACTCAGTCAAGCTTTTAGTACCTTGCGCCAAGTTCATGAACTCGGTGTGCTTGATAGTCATTAAGCCTTGTGGAATATAAGTGTTCCTGAAAGCAGTTTGGCACTGGTCCCAGGTTACAACAGCATTGGCGGGCAAGCTAGTCCTGTAATGACTCCACCAAACACCTGCTTTGCCCTCCAACCGGTGGGCTGCATACTCTGCCTTTAGCTCTTCGGTTAACCTTAGCAAACGGAATTTCTGTTCAAGAGTGTTGAGCCACTCATCAGCTTCTAGAGGTTCAACAGCCTCCTTGAACAGCGGCGGCTTGGTGTCCTAGAAATCCTTGAAACTGCTATACTGATTTGCCACTCCACCTTGGCGGGCATGGCGACCACCCCGGTTCTGTTGCGCCATAGTTTGCATGGCTTCATTGAGCATACGCTGGCCCTCAACAAGAGCTGCCAATAGCTCAGTAGGCGTAGGCGGGGGAGGAGGTGGTGGTGGCGGCACCTCGTTGTGACCGGAGCGAGTATTGCGAGCCATCTGCACAAGGCATACCAAGCGATTGTTTCAGGCAATGGATATAATTGTCATGAACTTCAATTGCTGCCATACGGAATTTAATGAAGTAAATTCATAGAAATTAAGGCACAATAATCCATGTACAATAAGAGAATATCTTCCATGACACTTGGTTATTCTCGCGTTCATTCACAGCCACAATTTCTCAAGGATTAACGACATTGCAGAGATTTATTTCAGCTCAACATAAACATGGAGCATCACAAAGAAGTGCATAAGGTTACATAGAGTCATTGCCACACTTAAGTTTTACAGGAGGGGCACTATGGCCAAATACATAGAGTCTTCAACTAAAATTCAGATTACATGTCCATTACATAAAGTGATGGAAATTGACATATGATCATAGAATTATTGCTAGGCTACATATCTTCATCAGACTCTCCATTAGAAATGATGCCATCGTGCTGATCTTCCTCACTAAGAGCTTCTTCATGATTAAAAGGGGATGGTTGTGGGATAGGATTTATAATATTATTTAAGCGATGGACATCCAACTGCAGCTCAGCAATCCTAGTAATCAGTTCTTCCTCTCTCATTTCAGCATGGAACAAGGCTCTAACTCTAGCAGCTTCTCTATTTTCAGCCAAGCGCATAGCCTCATCTCTCTCTCTAGTCATATGCATCATGCGGGCTTGTGCCTCATTGCGCTCTCTAACTGCATTCTCAACTTGGTTGCGGCGGGCTTGCAAGGCGGTGTGATAGTTTTGGATTTCAGCTTGTGCATCCATAAAAGCCTTGCGGTGCTTGCGCACACGCTTGCGCAGTTTGCGCTGCCCAACTTGTGCTTGTTGAAGTGCTAGCATGGCATCTATGTAGGTGTCCTGGCGTACATAGTACAGCTTAAGTACCGCTAGCATGACACTCATGGCAGGGCTAGAACTATATCCTAGCAAGGTTTCTCTCATCTCTAAAGGCTCATTCCCAACCTGGGACACAAATGTGTCAGTCACACTCACTCTGGGAACGGATCCCGCTGGGCCATTCACTAGCTCATCACCATGCTCTTGGCAAATCTCTAGCAAAACCTCCAGGGCTGCTACTTGGGCACCCTCCCAAGGAGTTTGGCCATCACAGTCAACTAACCAACCTAGCCACTGTGGGTTATTTGGACAAGGGAGAACTGTAATTTGGACATCTACCCAAGGTAAGGCCCCTGCATGCTCAGCCTCGGTCCAAGTGTACTTAGGTGGTTCCTCATATCCAACTGAACTTAACACCCTCCACAACAAAGTAGGAGTGCCAAACATGTCCAGGAAAGTCTCACTCGCGTGTGGGGCTGCCATCTGTAGAAAGACCACATTTGAGTAAGGGAGATTAATTACAAGGAGAGATAAAGAATCGTATTTTCAGAATTTAATACCCAAGTATTGCATAAAGAATGTATGAATGATTCATGATGCATGCACGTTCCATACGTCCTTTCCAAACTTAGAAGAAAGTTCTAACGGTATAGTCGGTGGCATACATACGTGCACTCTTTATACGCAACTACTCGGTCTACACGTTTCGTTGTTAGTGTACCTGCAGAAGATTTCATTTCAGCCCAGCCCCACAGTAGTATAAGTGCAAAAATGTAGATCCAAACAACAATCAATCAAGCTAGGTACTCCGGTATATATTCCCGAACATATACCGTAGCACACTACCCATTTGGGGTACACCCACATATACATCAAATATGTACACATGGCTGCACCTACTACCCACAATTAAGTACCTTCATATATACATGTGTGAAACATGTAAATATTCCAGTAACCACAACTAACACTCCCATAGACCGAAGGTTGGGCGGTCATGCTCTCACAGCTCACACTTACCGTAGCGTAGAGGCATACAGATCCATACATTACCACTCAAGCAAATGGCATCCATACAATTTCACGCCGTATGGACGACGAAAGAAAACAAACAATGCTTACGATGGTGTAGAGGTATGTGATCCATTCATTACCACTTAAGTAAGCGGTATCCATATAATTGCACGCCATATGGACGACGAAAGGAAAACCCCCTTGTTAGTAATAATAAGCCACCTAGAAGTCCTTATGTGGGCATAAAGGGCATGACGACTGGCATGGTATAAGTTATCAAAACCTTTTTAAAACAACCCTATTTATAACCTAATTTGCCAAATTAGTTTGATAAAACCAAATTCATTTGTTTTCAAATACATCTATGATGGTTATATGCTAATCCTTGCTCTGATGCCAGCTGTAACAGAACCGTCCAATTTATAAGAATTCAAGTGAATTAGCGACCACTGAGGCAGTCAAGCCAATGGACTTGAACCCATATAAACCCGGTAGTCCGACGAAATCTCAACAGACCTCGATTCAACCAACATACAACCAAGATCGTACATGATCAAGCATCACCATCACAGATTACAACATTCAACACAGAACACAGTTTTACATCACATCAGAGTTTGAAAAGGTTATTACAAACCATAGCAGTAGCGGAAGACAAAGTAGTTTTGAAACAACTCCAACTCAGTTCTTAATACATGCCAGTTCCATGGTCAATCCCCACAAAAGCATAACTGAAGGTAGAAGAGTGATCACGCCCATGATCTATACATCATCCGCAGCTGGGTGATGACAGTTAGCACAATAGCCGTGATAGACGACATCATCTGCAACAGGGGTAAATAAAACCCTGAGTACGAGAATGTACTCAGCTAGACTTACACGTCATAAACCAGAAATAAAGTGACACCAAGGAGTATGCAAGGCTGATCTTAGTGGACTGGTTTGACTCACTTTTTGCATAAAAGCCTTTGTTATAAGTAATTCATTTATTCATATTTCAGCAGCAAGTTCATTACTTAGCAGCTATCCACTAGATTAGCACCTGTGCTAAGCATACACTTGAGTAATTAATCAATTCAATAATAACCATATCAGGATTATCACTTTGCTATCAACATTCTCATCATAACCATTATGTTTGCTTAGTGAGTTCTACGTTGCCGCTGCCCAAGTCAAGTTCTCACTATCCGGGAGAGACAGCGATTCGAATCGATTCCTATCCAGCTGGAGGGGTATTCCTAACACTCACCCAAGCATACTTCATGACGGCAGCTCGGATCACCTTTAGCACAACTCCGGACTAATTCGCGGGTCCGTCCAGCGCCGCACCCCCAGGGACCGCCAATCTGCTAGGGTCAGGACTCTAACCTGACACCTCGGTCTTACGCCACTGACTCCCCGCACATCCTTGCTACCAACCGGGGTGCGCACTCATACAGAACGGGGTATCCGGCCTGAGTTGCACTCGTAGGCTTCGCGGTCGGAACGACTTATCCGGCCAACTAAGTGATAGGCATGCGTTCAACATGACACGGGGACGTACAGCGATTCGGTCCTTAAACGACGCAGACGGGGATAGATTCACACCCAAGACCTCTATGCCTTGTTGCTGCACTATCGTCATCCCGCCCGGTCTCAAGTTCATTTTTAACACCTCGTTATCTCCACGATAGCTATTATAGCCAACCGTGATCATCATCCACCTAACTCTCGCAGGTGACAGGAAATCACCCGGCTTCTACCGAGCTAAGCATGGCTAAGCATCACTTCGATCCTGGACCTACTTCGGTAATGTTTAAGGTGGACAAGGTAGTCATTATGCAGCAAGGGTGTCATATCAATGCCTACCACTTAATGCAACAATATATAACCATAGTCATTTGATAGCTGATTGTGATAATAAAATAGTAGGAGGCTTATAATACTCTGGGGCTTGCCTTCGACGTAAGTAGAGGGACGATGGTCGGGGCACTCTGGCAAGTCCTCCTCCTCCTCAACTCCTTGAGGTAGCTCCCCTTGCTGTCTGTTGATGGTCCTTAAGTATCAAATTTAATTATCAAATAAATAAAGAAAAGGATCCAAATGAATTCAAGATCTAGACTTAGGGTTTTATCTGACAGAATTCCACGAGTTTTGGTGTTTGTCTATTTCTGCAGGGGGTTATCAGGAAATATGGAAGAAAGGCCCACATGTCAGGATTACGTAAAGGTATTAACGTGCTGCGCAATTATCTTACATCTAGAAGACTCTAGAAGCCACGAGACCGAAGCGGAGGCGAATCGGGGCCAGAGACAGGGCGCCCGCCCTGTCCTACTGGGCGCCCGCCCTGCTCCCAAGTCCAATCAGGACTCTGCTTTGCGGGAGATCTCCACCGACCTAAAGGATGAATCTAAACCATACAATCTATGTCGGTTTGATCCAAGGGCCCATATTCACTTGAAGGGACTATAAAACCAGACCCCCTGGGCCCTGGAGGAGAGAGCCTCTCAACCCTAATTCATTGTTCCATCAAGGGAGAAGAAGCCTCTGATCAAGATTAGAGCCACCACATCAATTAGATATCTAGATTAGCATAGCTACATAGGATTAGAACTAGAAGGAGTCAATCTTCGATTGGTTTCTGGATCTGTCAAGAGGATTCTTGGTAATTCTCTAATTGTGCTTCTAATTTCTTTCTAATTATCTTTGTTCTTCAATATTATGAATATGACTTTGTTCTACTTCAATATATTGCTTATGACTTTGCTCTACTTGCTTATATTCAAGATTATATTGTTCTTAGTTTATCATAGTTATGTACTTGGCTTAGTTAGATTGGATCTATATACATGCTTAGGATCGTATAGCGTTTATCCATCGGATCCATGGGTAAATGATAGATATTGTGTAGGCGTGGTGCTTATACCGTATTTATCTGCGATTGTACCCAATATGCCAGATCGTGGGGTGGTTCGTGATAGTGACAGCTTCATTGATTCTTATATAGTCCCCCTCTCGTGTATTGGGCTGGCAGAGCAACATTATTACAGAGGAGTGATTGCTATGTTTCTCATATTCCTTGCTAATATCACTATGCATGGGCGTAGTCTTGTCTCGCAATGATTGCTAAGTATGCTTGCACTAACTATGATATGCTAGACTATATAGTTGAGAATAACTTAGGGAATATTCTTGTAGTTCGTTCTAATACCATGCTAATGACTTTCTAGAGTATCTAATTGAGGTGCTTATCATATTTATTATGTGGCTAGATCAGATTAGTTATCCTTGTCACTATTATTATTTCATATATCTTTTATGTGACACTTATCCCTGTATGAAGAGTTAGATATAATGTTCTCAATTATACATGCTATGATAGATACTCAATCTCATATTCTATTCTGTAATCATTAGTGATGATTGCTAATCCCTTCCCAGTGGTAAAAATATAAATAACGATACCTGGAATACTTCCCGGTTAAAATGCTGCATCGGTATTAATATGTGCGCTTGCAGATCCAATTCATTATTTATTTAGAAGAGCAATTGCATATTTCAATACCGTGTCTCTTATATCATGCTGGGGACGACAACTTGGCTTAAGTGGTGTGAGGGATAGGTTTGGCATTTTTGGCACCGTTACTAGATTTAGAGAACTTAGTCTACTTTTGGTAATGATGTTAAGAATACCCAACAAGCATTTTTGGTGCCGTTGCCGGGGAAGGTTGATTACTAATCAGGAATGGAATAAAAGATTTTGAGTTATCATTCGCATCACTAATATGATTGAGCTTATCTATTCTCTCATACAGTTTTACCTCGATATTTTTCTATTTTATCTTATGCAGGGGAATGTATGAATAGAAGACATCTTCTAGGATATTTTGTTGACAATCTCGAAGCATTATTCAAGAAGATGAGAGCCAAGCGAAAGAAATCATCAACACTTCATGAAGAAGCTTCATCCAATTAAGAAGATCACCGGAACTTGTCTTCAGAGTTCGAAGCCATGGCGAACAAATCAATCCGCGAGTTCTCAGCTCCCACTACGGACAACATCCGCACTGGACCTGCTGCAGAGATCGATGGCAACTTTGAGCTCAAGCCTGGACTTATCAACATGGTGCAATCCAACCAGTTCTGTGGGAAGGCACACGAAGACGCTAGTGCTCATTTACAACACTTCCTGGAGATTTGCAACACATTCACCATAGCAGGAGTTTCCAAAGATGCTATACTACTTCGCCTCTTCCCATTCTCACTGTTAGGAAGAGCGAAGCAGTGGTTCTATGCTACAAAGGAGAAGAATACTACGTGGGCACTCTGCTCAACAAACTTCCTGGCTAAGTTCTTTCCCATGGGCAAGACCAATGCTCTCCGTGGGAAGATTACAAGTTTTCAGCAACAAAATGATGAATCTGTTCCAAAAGCATGGGAGCGCTTTCAAGACTACATCCTAGAATGTCCCCATCATGGAATGGAGAGTTGGCTACTGATGCAGACATTCTATCATGGGCTCAGCAACAGTGCCCGAGAGACCATGGATGCTGCAGCTGGAGGAGCATTCTTATCAGTTACTATACCACAAGCCACAGCTCTTGTGGAGAAGATGGCGTCCAACCAAAGCTGGAATGAAGAGAGGACCCAGACACGCAAGAGAGGTGGAGGTATGCATCAGCTGAAGGAGGTAGACATGCTGTCTGCAAAGCTAGACCTGCTCATGAAGAAGCTCGACGATAGAGCTGGAGACAAGAAAGAAGTTATGCACATCTACGACTCTCACATGACTTGTGAGGAGTGTGGAGATACTGGACACTCAGGCAACCACTGTCCTGAGATGCTTGCGGATGTGAACTACATCAACAACAACAACAACTACTACTACAACCGTCCTCAACAAAATCAAGGTTGGAATCAACAGAGGCCTAACTACTCAGGTAATTATCAAGGTAACAATTCTTACAACAATAATAATAATTTTCCACCTTTGAGAGAGTTAGTGTCTAATCAAGGAAAGCTAATGGATAATCTATCTAAGAAATTGGCGTCTAATGATAAAATGCTAGAAAATATAAATAATAGAATGGATAATTTCTCTACTGCCATCAAGAATCAAATTAGCTTTAATAAAATGATTGAATCTCAGTTAAATCAAATAGCTGCTGCTGTTCCTACTACTAACCCCGGTATACCATCACAACCGGAAGGATTAGAATCTGCAAATCTTGTAGACATGTTCGATGTAGGTAATTGGAGTAACCCCGTCACTGAATTCTCTACTAACCTTCTGCCGGTCAAGAGAGGCGATCCAGGACGCCCCGTCATCCCGATCTCCATCGGCATGGTGGACTTCCCAGAAGCACTCTGCGACTTTGGCTCCAGTGTCAACATTATACCCAGGGTACTCTATGAAAAATTCTTTACATATCCTTTATTAGAAACAACCATGTGTTTGCAGTTTGCAGATCAGACGATAACTTTTCCAAAAGGAATAGTGAGGAACCTTTGTGTCCGAGTTGGTACCTTGTATGCCCCAGCAGACTTCGTAGTGGTAGAGACCGGAAATGATGAGAGAGCACCTATCATCCTAGGAAGGCCATTTTTGAACACCACGGGAGCTATCATCTACGCTAGTGTTGCCAAGATCAGTTTCTACGTCAAAGGGAAGAAGGAGACATTTTTCTTCAAGAACAAGACTACACAAATTCAAGATCAATCCAGACGTGAATCAAGGAAGAGGACCAACAGGAGAAACAGGAACAAGCAAGTGTGGACCGAGTCAGCTAAGATGGTCACTGTAGTCCATGGAGGCCAAGATCACCAACTTAAGTCACCGTTTTTTACCAAGAAGGACGACCCAGGAATGCCAAGCATCTACTGCTCCATAAATGGATATAACTTCTACAAGACGATTTGCGACACCGGATCGGGCGTCAACATAATGGCTGCAGTCACTTATCGGCTCTTGTTCGGGACCATGCCACTAAGACCAACATACATTCAGCTCCAGATGGCAGATCAGACATTTCGAGAAGTTCAAGGAATAGTATCTGATGTCCCAGTCAAAATAGACGATCACCTTGTCTACACAGACTTTCAAGTTGTTGACATGGGAGAAGACGAGTATGATCCACCCATCATCCTTGGAAGACCGTTCCTCAGCACCGTTAAAGCAATTATCTACATTGGAACCGGAGAAGTCCATATGCACTTCCCCTCAGAGAAGGTACGCCGTTATTTTACTGACCCTAACTATATCATTGAAGAATCTAAGCAGGTCAGAAAAAGACGCAACCGCAACCAGAGGAGGCAGATCATCAAGGACGGATGGGCAGACTATGAAGGAGAAGTTGTAAGGTCAGAAGACGTAGAGTTTAAACAGAATTATCCAGAGGAGATTGAAGCACCGAGTCAGGTATGAAAATGAAGATAACTATACATGAAGAGGAGGCGCTACCGGAAGTACCGACTTCGCCACCCAACGAACCTCAGGACGATTAAGAAGTTGGAGAGTCCCGTTCGGAGGACTTAAAAACACCGAACGCCCTGCCAAGAGGTAAACTTGATAGTTATCCTTTCCCTTTTAATTATTTCAAATAGTTTACTTAGTTAATTATGTTCATGCTATCCTAAAAAGAAAATTAAAAAAAAAATGTAAGCCCCATGTGAGTAGACGAGTGGCACAAAACCCATAAGTACATTCACTGTGGTGGCATAAAAATAAAATAAATTTTTTTTCTGCTTTATAAAATAAAAATATAAAAACAGGGAGTAACAATTATTAAGGAGTCTCAACATGATAAAGGCTAGATATTTATGCTAACACTTAATCAGTTCCACAAGCTATGTTGTCTATTTGAGCTCCACAGAATTTAAGAATCAAGAAAACTAGCAGACGGAGGACATTCTAAATCACTGTCAGAATGCTGCTAACTTTCAACTACACCTCTGCCACCTGCTAGCTACATCAAGAGAAATTACGTCAAAATTCAGCTTGGGGGAGAGCACCCCCATTTATCCCGATAAGTATATCTATCTATCTTTATACTTATATTATTTTAGAATATTAAAATACACATAAACTATGGGAAAACCAAATAAAGATTTGTGCTTATATATGTCTTTTGCTTAGTGTGTTTAATAAATAAATAAAGTGGCTATGCTAATCTGTATCTAAACAAAAACTTAAGCATGGATATGATGAATAGTTGCTCTGCCTAATTTGCACATTCTAAGTTCTCTCTCAAGTTTAGATATAACTGTTATAATTTAAAGCTTGCCCTAGACCTAAACTTGTGGGATGAAAACTTGATCTGAAGTCTAAGTTGTTAACGGATACGATATGGGAAGGTTGAGCTGCTGTTTATCTGTTCCTAGAGATGCTAGAATTCTGGAGAATTTTATCTTTAAAAATCTTTAAAATGTTGCATGATGAGTTCCTGTATGATGAGAGCTTAAATTCCTACCACAGCCTTATATACATGCTTGCTAGACTTTGAGCCACACATTTATTATTTACTGCTTATGAGCATTGAGTGTGGTCAAGCTGTGTAGACCTTTAGGAGCTTGTCATGTGGTTAAATCAAGATTTCACTTGCACGTTCACTCATATATGCTACTTCTACTCCAGAAGTACCATCCACATATATCCATCCATTTCCATCTCCAGAATCACCCAAAAATATTCTGCTCCTAATCTGGGAGAGAACAACTAAAAATATTTCTGTTTCCCCTTGTGAAATAAATGCTCAAGTTATCTTGTTACTACCACTTGCTATATTATCTCAAGAGATGAGTGCTCTAAAAAAAGAGAAGAAAATAAAAAAAATAAATGAGGAAATAAAAAGGAGCAAGTGCTCGGAACCTCGAAAGAAAAGAAAGAGTGAGACGAGAGGTAAAAATGGACAAGTGTCCGACAGTAGAATTAGGGGTGCAAGATACCCACCTGAGAGACAAGAAAAAGAAGAGCATCTCATTCTTCTCATAAAGTTTCAAACGCAAGGAAGGTATGTATCCCCTCAAAAGAGCAAAGTAGAATTAGACTTCCACCACCATTGTTTTCACCATTGTTATCACCATCATCACCATACACCATTCATTCGCCACACATGCACATCTTGATTTGGCTTATTGATTTGTTTCTTTGGATCCAAGGTTTGACCATGCAATAAATGTCTTGTGAGTATGTATACTTTATCTCCCACCTATGAGCTCCAAATATTAAATCCTTATTAGAGTAGGCAATGTCACTATGCCTTATACCACAAATACTACATATCTTGAGAGAAGGCATATACCATCAATGCCTTGGTAAGGATCCAAAAATACCACAAAAGAGAGATCTGAGAGAATCATACAAGGAATCTCTGAGTTTTATTTGAAAATCTGCAAAAAACCCCAGAGTTATAGCTGATCAAGAATAAGAGACATGGCACTTGGCTAGACTGTTCTATCTTTTAACCACTCAACACGGAAGTGACAGTTACAAGTCCCATGGTGTAGGTAAAGTAAGTAAGTTTTAAGTCTTGACAGTTTACTCTAACTCAGAGATGAGATCTTATTTAAAAAGCATGTGTACCGTCAATTTTTAAAGATATTGCAACTACTTATGATCCATTGCTGAGTCTATCCTTGCTCAGGGACGAGCAAGAGGTAAGCTTGGGGGAGTTTGTTGACGGTCCTTAAGTATCAAATTTAATTATCAAATAAATAAAGAAAAGGATCCAAATGAATTCAAGATCTAGACTTAGGGTTTTATCTGACAGAATTCCACGAGTTTTGGTGTTTGTCTATTTCTGCAGGGGGTTATCAGGAAATATGGAAGAAAGGCCCACATGTCAGGATTACGTAAAGGTATTAACGTGCTGCGCAATTATCTTACATCTAGAAGACTCCAGAAGCCACGAGACCGAAGCGGAGGCGAATCGGGGCCAGAGACAGGGCGCCCGCCCTGTCCTACTGGGCGCCCGCCCTGCTCCCAAGTCCAATCAGGACTCTGCTTTGTGGGAGATCTCCACCGACCTAAAGGATGAATCTAAACCATACAATCTATGTCGGTTTGATCCAAGGGCCCATATTCACTTCAAGGGACTATAAAACCAGACCCCTTGGCCCCTGGAGGAGAGAGCCTCTCAACCCTAATTCATTGTTCCATCAAGGGAGAAGAAGCCTCTGATCAAGATTAGAGCCACCATATCAATTAGATATCTAGATTAGCATAGCTACATAGGATTAGAACTAGAAGGAGTCAATCTTCGATTGGTTTCCGGATCTGTCAAGAGGATTCTTGGTAATTCTCTAATTGTGCTTCTAATTGCTTTCTAATTATCTTTGTTCTTCAATATTATGAATATGACTTTGTTCTACTTCAATATATTGCTTATGACTTTGATCTACTTGCTTATATTCAAGATTATATTGTTCTTAGTTTATCATAGTTATGTACTTGGCTTAGTTAGATTGGATCTATATACATGCTTAGGATCGTATAGCGTTTATCCATCGGATCCATGGGTAAATGATAGATATTGTGTAGGCGTGGTGCTTATACCGTATTTATCTACGATTGTACCCAATATGCCAGATCGTGGGGTGGTTCGTGATAGTGACAGCTTCATTGATTCTTATATAGTCCCCCTCTCGTGTATTGGGCTGGCAGAGCAACATTATTACAGGGGAGTGATTGCTATGTTTCTCATATTCCTTGCTAATATCACTATGCATGGGCGTAGTCTTGTCTCGCAATGATTGCTAAGTATGCTTGCACTAACTATGATATGCTAGACTATATAGTTGAGAATAACTTAGGGAATATTCTTGTAGTTCGTTCTAATACCGTGCTAATGACTTTCTAGAGTATCTAATTGAGGTGCTTATCATATTTATTATGTGGCTACATCAGATTAGTTATCCTTGTCACTATTATTATTTCATATATCTTTTATGTGACACTTATCCCTGTATGAAGAGTTAGATATAATGTTCTCAATTATACATGCTATGATAGATACTCAATCTCATATTCTATTCTGTAATCATTAGTGATGATTGCTAATCCCTTCCCAGTGGTAAAAATATAAATAACGATACCTGGAATACTTCCCGGTTAAAATGTTGCATCGGTATTAATCTGTGCGCTTGCAGATCCAATTCATTATTTATTTAGAAGAGCAATTGCATATTTCAATACCGCGTCTCTTATATCATGCTGGGGATGACAACTTGGCTTAAGTGGTGTGAGGGATAGGTTTGGCATTTTTGGCACCGTTACTAGATTTAGAGAACTTAGTCTACTTTTGGTAATGATGTTAAGAATACCCAACACTGTCCTTCCGGCTCCGGCAACTCGTATTCCAGTACCGTCACACCCTTGGGTACACCTATGGATGCATGACAAGGAGATGAATATAGAGAATGCACATGCGATGCATGATATCATGATGAGGAGCAAAAGGACATAAACAAGGCATAACATGAGCATAAACTTCTAAGATTAAGTGAATCATGGGCTAACAAGTAAGTGCATACTTCTTCTCTGGTAGAGAGATTAAATAGACAAGTTAAACGAATTCTAGTTATTCCTACTCAGCCACTGGTTTAGTAGACAACCAACCTGTTCCAAGTTTCAGCCATAACTTAGGCACCAGTTAACCAAACTAAGCAAGTAAGTACTTTCTGGAAAGCTTAGCAAATTGTCTACAATTCATTTTTAGACATCTCAGTATGATTCCCAACCGAAATATGCTAAAACATACAAAGTTGGCTGGCTGCTCTGGAAATTCCAGAGAGCAAGCACTTTGCAGCAGCTAGTTGAAATATGCATAACTTTCAAATTACTCAACCAATTGTCATGAAATTTGGACACGAAAAGGATCAGTAAGTTAGATACAAGTTTGTTGTAGACAAGTTTCCCAGAAAACACAATCTTCAAGTAGTTCTTAATAATTTGCTATCAGCTGTACAGAAATGCTATAGGAAAGGCAATAATAGCTAAAATAATATTTTGCATATATTGAGAATGTACCACAGGGATAAACCAATTGCACCAACAGATATAACATATCTAAGGAACACCAGAAAACACTATGGCAAGGTCTAAAACTATTTCTATCATCACCTTTTCTATTTATTTAATTATTAAGGTGATTTAATGAACATATACTTAAAGTGTTCAAAAAATCCTACGAAAATTACAGCAAGCTACTTATGCTAACATAAGATCACTGTAAAATTTTCAGAACATTTGCACATACACATTGTGAGGTATAAAAATAACAAGCTAGTAGAGGCATGCAAGGCATAAATGTGAAACCCTATCAAAAAGTGTCAAACAACAGATTTCAGATTTTTCCTAGCTTTGCCCACACATAAGTGCAACACTCAGCAAGTTTCATCACAAAAGGAGTTATAACTTAATTACTAAAAATATCACAATAAACTCCTATTTAAGCAAGATTTATTTTTAACTTCTTAACTAGGCTTCCAAAAATCATGAAACATTTATCAGAGCCTATTCATAACATAAGTAAAAACTCCCTAAATTTGCATGGCCAGCAGATCAATAGATCTCAAGATAAAATTACCCACTGAAAATCAAAGATTAATTTATATCTATTTATTTCTGCAAAAACATAGCATGTTTCATATTTTTATTAAAAACTAGGCTTAAGCTGGAACCTAGCAAAACTGGAAGCACCACATTTGGATCTCTAAAACTTCAGATATGAATTTTACAAAAACAGCTTTGGCTCTGCACAACAGTGAACCAGAGAGGGTGACACAGAGAGGCTGACATCCGGGACCCGCGTGTCAGTGAGACAGAGGCAGGGGAGATGCTCGTCGCCGGCGAAGCTCAACGACGACGAGGTCTCGGCCGGATCCAAAGGCACCTACGTGTTCCTCTCCTCAAGGGGACTCTGTTGACCTACTTTACGCGCGCTGTACTGGACTCTAGGGTGCTCGCCGACGGGAATGGCGGAGCGGCGGCGCTGCGCGGCGATACGCCGGCGGATCCAGGCAATGGCGACGCAGTAGAGGTTGCGGACGAGCAAGAGCGGCTCATGGCGAAGCTATAGGAAGAATAATCACGGCCAGAGGTGAACCAGAGAGGTCTGGCCACGTTGCCGGTGATCTCTGTGAACTCCAGCGAGGTGGAGCTCGCGACGGAGATGACAATGTGACCTCACTGGTGCTCGGCTAAGGGAATGGAGTGGACGTCGAGGTAGAGAACGTCAAGGCGGAGCTCTGGGCGGAGTGGCTTGGCCGGAGACGCGGTGGAACGACCGGAGGAGCTCGCCGAAGCGCGGCGGAGCTTCCTGAGGCGACGGCGGAGCGAAATGTGCAGCGCTGAGCGAGTGGAGAGCGCGTCTGAGGCGTCCACTCGGTGCGTGGCGACTTAGGGACGCCGTGGGAGCTGACAGGTGGGGTCGACGACGGCGTACGGCCGACACCTGGCCGAACACGCGGCGGCGGACGGTTTCTGACGAAACTGAATCACGCGATTCAGTCGTCGCCAACAGTGACTGAAACTCGAACTTTGTCAACGTTTTACTCCCAGCTCAATGAATGGTTTTGGCTGGGATTTGATCCTCTGGACAGAGCTACACGAGTTCTAGAACTTTGATTACAAGATCAAGGTCTAACTCAGTCTGGATTTCAAACTACAAGGCTCCCAATCACCCTTGGTCGAAACTGCGTGATCGAACACTTAGCCAAATTCGGCTAAGTGTGAAATCAGCCCTGATTTTTGGCTTGTGAGCAATTTTTGGATATGTTCTAAGCTTTTTCATAAAAAGTCATCTACATAACTTTTGTAGCTTATGAAATTCTCTACAACTTTGTTTCAGGTGTCAAAGACATGCAAGATCTCTAACACCAGTTTCATAAAACATCTTTGAAAAGAGGTCTAGGAGGGTCAAAAAGGTCATTCTAGGGTTAACCATGACTCAGGGGCATTT
Source organism: Sorghum bicolor (assembly GCF_000003195.3). Lineage (NCBI taxonomy): Eukaryota > Viridiplantae > Streptophyta > Magnoliopsida > Poales > Poaceae > Sorghum > Sorghum bicolor. The sequence continues at coordinate 36,074,357 of NC_012879.2, forward strand.
TTGGCCAAAACCTTCAACATGAACATTGTTCCAAATGATATTTTAAACATGATTGAGGTATTTTGGAAGACAATGTACAATTATTTGCATTGGCTACCCCTTATAGTCACCCAATTCAAGTCACACAAGCAATTTAATCATGTAGTGCATAAAGCAAATGGCATGTGATCATGGTATGATGCTCATGAGTGATCATGATGATGCTTATGCTAATGCAATGCTCATGGTTAACATGCAAGCTAACACTAGGAGTGTTACATTATTTGTGGTGGAACGGGCAGCAGTGGTTATGTTTTGCGGCACTTTTGATGCGTGCTTTGTGGTTTGCTGGTAGGGCGGCCAAAGGATTTCTCTTTTCCTGACGGACTTTCTCCCGAGAAGAATTCTCTTGGTAGGGTGCTATATCTAGGTTCGCTACGGTCTTGGGTGCGTTGATCAGTGAGAGGTCGTAGCTAGCCATGATTAGCACTTGGGAATGGGAGAGCTTAGCAAACTTTTGCACAAGGGAGAAGAGAGAGTCTTGGTGTGAAAAAAAGAGAGAGCTATGGGCTGCTTAAATAGGTTCTACTGAGGTCATAAAAATAGAAACAAACTTGATCGTAGGCGGGGAATTGATATTTGAACAAAAAGGGAACTCTTCAAAAAAGATTGGGCCTAATTGGTCGGGCTAGGGTTGCGCTCGCAACTGGTTGCGCCCGCACCCTGGGTCCCACTAGTCAACCCCTGTCTTTTTGGCAAGTTCTTTCTGGACAGAGTGGATTTCAATCCCACTTACGATCAATTTTGATTCGCAGCG
>NC_012879.2:36075269-36111786 GCF_000003195.3 Sorghum bicolor
ATATATATATATATATATATATATATATATATATATATATATATATATATATATATATATATATATATATATATATATATATATATATATATATATATATATATATATATATTGAGAGACATGTGATGGATAAGATTTATTAAAAACATTTGTTAGAAAACAAAAGGGATAAATACCGATTTACCTTCGGCAAGGGCTCATCTTTATAGTCCGTGGAGCCGGACTTGTCTCCCATCACTGTTTGCTTGATGATGGCTCAACCGTCTTGGGAGGAGGAGATGGTTGGACCTTCTTGGGCTTCCATTCTAGGTGGATCACCTTGGGCAGTGTGGCGGTTTGTTCAACTTTTTCTTTTACCTTCCACACTGTCTTCTTTTGTGAGGGTTTGGGGACTTCGTCCCTCTTTTCTTGGATTTTCTTTTCAGGAGCTTCTTTCTTTTTTCCTCCTTTTTATTCTTTTTAGGAGCCACCTTTTGCTTTAGCTCCGACTTTTGTTTTGATATTTTTGATAAGTTTTTCAGAAGTTGGGGCTGGATCTCAACTTCCCTGATGCCTTGGGGATTGGGCCCATAGCGGATGCGTATCATGTTGCAGGATTCTTGATGGCGTGGCCTGAATTCGAACTTCTCTTCTTGGCCATTAATGTTGAAGCAGATTTCTCAGGCTCCCACATCAAATTATGCTTTTGTCGTGCTCAAGAATGGCCTTCCCAGGATTAGTGGTGTCTCCTTGGTGAGTTCCATATTTAACACCACAAAATCCACGGGGACGTAATATCCTCTGATCTTAACAGGTATGTCTTGGGCAATCCCTGCTGGGTACCAAACTGACGAGTCCGCTAACTGGAGTGTCATGTTGGTTGGTTCCAAGTTGGTGAAGTTTAGCCTATCAAAGACTGATTTCGGCATGATGCTCACACTCGCCCCAAGATCATATAAGTCATGATCAAAATGTTGGGTTCTATTGAGCATGTAATTGTGGGGCACCCAGGATCTTGCTTCTTCTCAGGTAGATGGTTGAGTATAGCTGCGCTACACTCTTCTGTCAGCTTGACGACTTCTGCGGAGGGTAATGGTCGCTTGTTGTTCATGATATCCTTGATAAACTTAGCATAGGATGGTATGTGCAAGACATCAATCAGCGGGACGCTGACGTTTGTCTTCTCGACCATTTCCACGAAGCAGAGAAATTGCTCTTCTCCATCCTTCTTCTTCTTCCTCCACCTGGTGGGGAAAGGAAGCATCATGGTGTCCCCATAAACTTCTGGAGTCGGTTCCTCATCTAATGATTCATCTTGAGGATCAACCGGCTCAGCAGATGTTTGTTCTTGTTGACGCAGAGTCTTAGCTGTACCATGGTTAGGGTTTGGTGGATCATGAGTGGTCTTACCCCCTCTCGTGGCCATCGAACTAATATTTTCAACACCATCAGCAGACTTAGCAGCAGAAGCAAGCTGATCTATTTGAGACATTACTCTTTTATTGAAAGATGCTTGCTCTATAAACGAGGTGGTCAGGCCATCAAGCTTGGTGTTTATGTTTTCAAACATTTTATCATTAAAGGAAAGCTTTTTAACAATGTTTTCATTTATCTTGGCCTTACCAAGAACAAGATCTTTAAGCGAAGGCTGGGAAGAACTAAAGCCTGAGTTAAACGAGGAATTACCTTGGGGGCGATTTTGGTTGTTCCACCCATTACCTTGCTGTTATTGTTGGCGAAACGCGTTGTTGATGAATGCAGCATCTTCCTGGGTTTCAGGACAATTGTTCCCCATGTGGCCAACATTTCCACAGTCCTCACATGTCATGTGTGAGTCTATGGCCTGGACAGTGCCGGTAGCTGGATCGGTGGCACGTCCTTCCAACCTCTTCATGAGTTTGTCTATTTTTGTGGCAAGCAAATCCGTCTCCTTAACGGTATGCATGCCCTTTTGTGTCTTGTGTTCCTCTCCCCAACTCTGGTTAGCCACCATCTTCTCGATGAGGGCTTTGGCCTCAGTGATGGTAAGGGAGAGGAATGCACCTCCAGCTGTGGCATCAACATGCCCCTTGCACATGGCCGTGAGGCGTTCATAGAAGTTTTGCAGCATGAGCCATCCTTCCATTCCATGGTGAGGGCAAGCCCGGATATATTCCTAGAGCCTTTCCCAAGCCTCAGGAATGGACTCGAGTGAAGATTGCTAGAAGTTTGATATCTTTCCCCTAAGAGCATTTGTTTTGCTCATGGGGAAAAACTTGGCAAGGAACGCTGCGGCGCATTTGTTCCATGTGTCGACTGCTTCTTAACTTTGATAGAACCATTGCTTCGCTTTCCCCGAGAGGGAGAAAGGAAACAAACAGATCTTGACGCTGTCAGGTGCGACATCCTTAATGATGATGGTTTCGCACAGCTCAAGGAAGTTGTGCAGGTGTGCGTTCGCGTCCTCACTTGGCAAGCCACAAAATTGGTTCGTCTGCACCATTGTCAGTAGGCTAGTGTGGAGTTCAAAGTTTCCAGTCCCGATATTGACAGCGGGCCCAACGGGCACGTTGGCAACAGCGGGGGTGGAGTACTCGCGGAGTGACTTGGCCATGACAATTGAAGTGGATGGTGCAGAAGTGACCGGTTCTTCTGTCGGAGAAGTAGGAGAGGAAGAAACAAGTTTCTTCTTGTTCTTCTTCCTTAGGCGTCCTTCTGGATTGACGGTGAAATTTTCCGACAAGTTGAAACCGCTCATACACTATCCTATTTTCGTTCCATATAAAGAGGAGGAAGAAAACAGCAAAATTAACCTGTTTAAACTATGGCTACCAATGCTTATTATGTAATCAATGTTTATGCCAATGCAAGATGCTTTTGCATTTTCAATTGCCTTCCCCGGCAACGGCGCCAGAAATGCTTGTTGGCGTGTCTTAGCGAAACTATTAAAGTTAGAGTTTTAGTCCTTCCTTAATAATAACACTAGAAACGTTCTTGGCATATCCTAACCACCATCACTTCAGAAAGATAAACCAAGGCCTTTTACGGCGCTGGCCTAGGCATGCAGTCTGGTACTGATGATTAGAATTGTCAGATTGGCCTTCCTAACCATCCTTACTTACGATATGCAAAGCTGTGGCCCGGCGCCGTGTGGGTGCACAAGGATTACAATCTTAAGTAAAGGTACTTAGGTACACCAATCGATAGCTCAGTTATAGGAATAAATTACTCTTCAAGCGCACAGAACTATAATTGTAGCATTTCAACCCGTGAGTATTCAGGGGTGTCATATTTATAATTTCCCGTAGGAAGGCATTGTGAACGCATGTAGCTTTGGTTATAAACATGATTACTTATTGAAATGCAAGGTATACATAGTATAAACAAGGGTAAATATGTAGTTGATTTGATAGCGGACACACATCGGAGCAACCTCAAGGAATAAAGGGAAAACAAAGAATAAAAAAACAACTACGCGAGCAGGCATGGTCGTATACAAGTTATACAACATATCTGTTAGCAGGTCATCTAGCAAATAAGAAAAAGTTAGAGCTAAGTCTGAGATACTGGGGAGATCTCCATAGCTGGTCTGCCAGCAAATAGAGACTTTACATGACTCCTACCAAATATCTGAACGTCGAGGAATATGAAGGATGACAGGGCTTTCACCACCCTACCACCTACCCCTCTGCCCGTGGGATACCCGCATATCCTCGGGTCTCCGCATACCCGAGCACCATGCCCGTGTACTTGGAAATACCCCCTAGCCTCCCGGGACCCCAACCCTTCGGATTGACAGGCTCGGCTAAGGGTGACCATTACAGCCCAAAGAACCATTATCTCATCCCTAGTTCTTCCTCTATTCATATTAACTTGATGAACGATGAAGAACTGTGATGAACATATCAAGAACGTAGAGCTGGAAATATGAACTAGCTTATAAACTATGATAATGATATGAACAAGACTATACTCTAGATCAAAAGCATAACTGTATAAGGAATATAAGAACTTGCTCACGGAGGAAGGCATAATTGTATTCATACCAAGACACTCTTGATCCTCCAAGGAGACAAGCTCTCCTTGCTAGCTTTGCCTTGCTCTACTACTAGTACTAAACTAAAGTGAACAAGTGTAGAATGTGAGATGTGTTGCTCCAAATGATGGTGTGTGTTACAAATGAGAGGGGAGCCATCTATTTATAGCTCAACTATGATGGTTTGCGGGATCTAAATATAGTAGTAGGTGAAACCGTCCTATGCATGCTGCCATGCAACCGCCAGAAGAAGGTGGGGCCGGGGAACCACCACTAGGGTTGCGCACGTAACCTGGGTGGGCCACCCTGGCCACCACCTTCGCATGGTCGGTTGTGCTCTGAGCCCTGATCCTCCTCGTGGTTACGGATGGGTCCAGTTCATCTTTTGTGGGCTTTTCTCTATTGGAGTTGGTTTGCGTCTTTTCTAAATACGAATTCTTGCATTGCGCATTTCTTGTATCTCTTGCACTTTTCCACGTGTCATACCTGAAAATAGCATATATACCAAAACTCATGGAAAGATTTGATCAAAGCCCTATTTTCTATTTATTTTTATTTATAAAAAGATATTTATTTTTATATAATAAGCGTCGCCAACAACTGGCATATGGCTTATTAGAGGGACCATGGGCTATCATTTTTTCCTTCCTATTTTTCAGTCTCTCTCTTTTTTTTTCAAGTGGGCATCAAGTACCCCTAATTCTACTGTCGGACACATGTCCATTTTTTCCACTCAGGTGGGTATCTTTGTACCCCTAATTCTACTTCGGACACTTGTTCATTTTTACCTCTCGTCTCACTCTTTTTTTTCGAATCAAATTTTTGCATAGTCCCATGCCTCTAACGTAATAATACTTCGGAAGAGAGAATCTTTTATATTTTCAAAACAAAAAGATCTTGTTCTTTGGAGCATGATAATTCTCTCAACCAAAACTACATGAATTAACAATGGCTTGAACAAATTAAGTGCCCACAGTTTTAATATTTATATCTTATAAGACTATGTATTATGTCAAACAGGATCTCATTTTTTTTGAATTTTTAGTTTTTCAAAAGATAAAATCTCCAGAACTCTAGCGAAACTTGGAACAAGTTAAATAGTAGCTCACACCTTCTCATATCATGTTTGTCAATTACCTAGACTTGGATCAAACTTTCTTTTTATTTTATTTAAAACTTACGATTACACAAAACTATTGTATATAACTCAAAAGAAAAACTTTGTTTGGTTTCATGGTTATGCATTTTTTTATTTCCGAATACTAGTAAATAAAACCAAGAAAGAAAAGTAATACTTATCTTGATACACGTGGGGGTGCCTCCCCCAAGCTGGATGTTGACATAGTCGTTCACTCTTGTGGTCTGCATGTTCGTCTCACTCTTCTTAAGTCTCAAAATCCTACACAACCCAAATAGACAACAAAACTCGTGGAGCATATTAAGGGTTAGGTAATTGTCTAGAGCTTATGAGAGCTTGATGTGAGAATTCTATGAACTCAATCACATCAAGTTCCTCTACCAGGTTGTTTTGTGGCTCAAGATAGATTTTCAAGCGTTGACCATTTACCTTAGAAGTGTTACCTATGTCGTTTTGGATGGTAATGGCTCCACGAGTTGAAGTGTCAATAACCTTGTATGGTCCATCCCACTTACTCCGTAGCTTACCATGCCCAAAGAGCTTAACTCTTGAATTAAATAGTAGAACCTTATCTCCAGGCTTAAACTCCTTGTGCTTGATTCTCGTATCATGCCATCATTTTGTTCTCTCTTTATAGATCCTTGAATTGTGGTAGGCTTTCTCTCTCCATTCTTCTAGCTCAAATAGTTGCATCAGACGATTCTCGCTAGCCAGGTGGAGATCCATGTTCCATTTCTTGACTGTCCAATGAGCTTTAAACTCTACTTCCACAGGCAAATGACAAGTTTTCCATATACAAGTTGATAAGGTGACATGCCTATTGGTGTTCTGAATGCAGTACTATATGCCCAAAGTGCATGAGGAAGTTTGTCCTTCCACCCCTTACCCATCTCATCTATGGTCTTTTGTAAAATATTTTTGATTTGTTTGTTAGATGTTTCGTCTTGACCGCTAGTCTGAGGATGGTATGGTGTTGCGACGTTGTGTCGAACTCCATGATCGGCTAGGTACTTCAGGAAGATTTTGTCGATGAAGTGGGAACCTCCATCGCTTATAACTATCCGGGGTATACCAAAGCGAGGAAATATTACTTCATGGAACATTCTCTTGGCATGTTTTGAATCAGCTGATTGACAAGGTAGGGCTTCTACCCATTTGGACACGTAGTCCACAGCTACTAAGATATACTCACAATTCCCGGACATAGGGAATGGCCCCATGAAATCAATGCCCCATACATCGAAAAGTTCTACTTGAAGATTATTTGTGAGAGGCATTTCATTTCGTGAGTTGATATTCCCATGTTTTTGACATCGCTGGCATCTCCTGACAAAGTTCTTTGTATCTGTTGACACCGTTTTTGGACACGTATCTTTGGATACGCACCTAGAGTTAATGAAGTGTAGATCGGCAGGTGGGGAGATGGTGACTAGTCTTCAGGGGAGTTGCCGATGAAGGTTGGTGCCGATGGGAAAACAACCGAATATGACCAAGTCCAGGAGTGGTGATGCGTTCGTGCCGATGACTAGTGCTGATGGTTGCCGATGGCTGTGAAAGGCGGTCTGCAGATGCTTATGAAGAAAAGCGTAGGGGTTGCCGATTGACTGGTGGCAGTGTACCAATCGGTTGCGGAGGATAGTTTAATGTTTTCCTTAGTTATTAGACTTCGTTTTGTATACGGATTCCGTTTAATTTGGAATTCGCATTCTAGTCGTGTCTGGTTGTAGTTCTTTTGAACAGGGTATAAATATAGACCCCGTGGCAATGTAATTAGATATCTATCAATCAATCAAACACAAGTCCTTACACATATTCTAGCACCTACTTTTTGACGACTTCGTCATATTTTCCTTTTTACTACGAGTTCTTAGGAATTCGTCGAGTCAAACTCGACGTGTTCTCTAGTTCTGCGTGAGCACCTCTTGGCCGTGACATCCAGGTGCATCGCTGTTGTCAGGACCAAAGTGTTCGAGTTACCACCTTTGTCGATTGTAAGGTCAAATCGGCTGGCACGCCTTAACGTTTGAATCAGGTATTAGCCCTTTGTGTTTGCAGATCAGCTTTTGCATCAACACATCTTTTGGCACGCCCAGTGGGATAGAGATTCAAGATCAAGATCAACATGTCGAACACCGATTTCGACTTGGAGAACGTTATCCCCATGACGGAAGCCTATCTCAGAGATGAGCAAAAGCAAGCTATGGCAAAAGCCATGAAGGACTACAAGCAGCTATGCTTGAAATCCTTCAGTATCAACAGGAGTGGTGAGGTGATCCAGAAGGAAGCATTGCCGGCACCTCGACAAATAACTTTTGAAGCCAATCCTGGTAAACTGCAAGAGATGGTTGATAGTGCTGTCAACCGCGCTTTGATCAATCAATCTGGTGTACTGTCCAATACGGTTTTCAATGATGTGGCTAGAACTTTCAAAGAAGGACAAGTACCACCATCTTATGTGGGTCCTGCCTGTCATCAGCCAGGGTCATCGGTGGTTTTGGCTCCATCGGCTACTACGGCCGTTGCAGGTGCAGAAGTTACTTCCCCTCCAAGCACGTTAGGGATGACTAATGCGCAATCTACACCGATGACAACTAATCCATCAACGTTGGATGGGCAAATCAAACTTGCTACGGATTTATTGGCATCGGTGATGTCAGGGACTGTTCCTCCCAACTGGTGGGGCTATGGTATGCCCCCATAATTGATGGAAAAAGGTCATGGAACATCTCAAGTGGCTGACGTGACAGGCATGGCTCCCATGGCATCGGCACCTCCAAGCTCGCCGATGACTCAGAATCCCCAGTATACTACAACTACTACTGCAAGACCTTTCACTAGAAATTCTCAAGCGCCAACGTTCCAGATGCCTAATGCATCGACAGATCCAATGCCGACGCAGCAAAGGTTTATGACACAGCCAGGGTACGCCAATTCAATGATGATGCCTAACTATCAATCATCGGCAGGACCCATGCCGATGAATGTTAATAGTGGATGGACATGACAGTTTGTCTTTCCACAGATGCCTCAGCAGAATCATCAGGCTGTAGGGTTTCAACAGGGACCAGTCCAACCTAGGTTTCAGAATCAAGGGTTGATCAATCAACCGATGAATCTTGGTCAGCAACTTGGTGGTCACCAGGCGATGGTTAATCCAATGTTCCATGGAGATCGTGCACCTCAGAGACACGTGGAAGCCTATCAGCAGGTGCTAGATCCACAGCCACCTCATCGGCAAGATGCCGATGCTTATTGGGCCGATAAGATAGCTGAAGTGATGAGGGACCAATTTGGGATAAAACTCAAAGTCAACACCTACTCTTATCAGACACCGTATCCTCCTGCATATGACTTAATTCCACTTCCAAATCGGTACAAGGTACCAGATTTCACCAAGTTTTCTGGGCAGGATGATACATCGACTATGGAGCATGTTAATAGGTTCATCATCCAGTGTGGAGAAGCTGCTAACAGAGATGAGTTGAGTGTTCGCTTGTTTTCATCATCTTTGTCTGGATCGGCCTTTACTTGGTTTATTTCATTACCTCCTAATTTAGTGATTACTTGGGCCGATTTAGAAAAACAATTTCATAAATACTTCTTTTCTAGAGTTCATGAGAAGAAGATTACCGATTTAGTCAGGCTGAAGCAACGCAATGATGAATCGGTTGAAAGTTTTGTGCAAAGGTTGCGAGAGGTTAAGAATAGATGCTATAGTCTGATTCTGGATCATCGGTAGCTAGCCGATTTGGCTTTCCAGGGATTGTTGCCTCATATCAGAGACAAGTATGCTTCACAGGAGTTCAAGAGTCTAAGTCATTTGGTGCAGAGGATTTCTGACCAAGATATTAAACCTTTTGAACCTAAGAGGGCATGGAATAAAAAGGTGTCATTTGTTGATAAGGCAGCAAGCTCAGATTCTGATGAAGAACCAGTCATCGGATTGGCAGAATGGGTGAAGAATAAGAAGCCGATGTCTTGTCCTTTTGGGCATAAGGAACCAGAGAAGTTTGCATTTGATATCACCAAAGCCGATAGGATATTTGACTTTCTACCTCTGGAAGGGCAAATCAAGTTGTCACCCAATCATGTGATTCCATCGGCAGGGGAATTGAAGAAGATGAAATACTGCAAGTGGCATAATGCAATATCCCACAGCACAAATGACTGCAAGGTTTTTAGGCAACTGCTGCAATCGGCTATAGAATCTGGGAGAATTAAGTTTGATAATTCCAAAGCTCAGAAGCCAATGAAGATTGATCAACATCATTTCCCCACAAATATGTTGGACGCTAAGGGAAAAACCAAGGTCTTGACATCAGAGGCAGTTGAAAGAAGTGCATCGGTAGATCCTCAGCACCAGATTACTACCGATGATGCCAAAGGCAAAGGTTTGATCCAGGAATGGACCAGTTCAGGAAGACCTCCCTGATTTGGTATTGTGATAACCCATAGGAGGCATCAAGAGACCTGGCAGCAACGTGAAGATCGGTATCGACGCCAACAGGAGGATAGTCGGTGGGAAGTGGAAAGACGCCGACAAGAGTGGAATCGGCATAAAGATCACTGGAACAGCCCTTCTTTATCCATTGTTGGGAGCAAAACATCAAACTACCCACTGTTAGGGATTGCCCTGAGTGCAATGGTTATGATCGGTATGATAGACCTAATCGGCAGTATCAAAATGATGATCGGCGATTTAATGGGCCGATTAGGGGGAGAGCTTCAGTTCATGATCGGCTGGGGGGTAGGCTCAGTGTGCATGACAGGCTTGGTGACCATGTCGGGTATTTTCCCAGAAATCAAGAGGAGCTTGAAGAGATGGTAGATGCACGAGTTCCTGATGAGTTTATATTTTGCAGGGATGCTAATACTTATCGAGTGGAATCAAGGGAAAATCGTCGCCAATCGGTAAGGCAGCCACAACTTCCTCCATGATGTCTAGAGGGGCTGACTAGGACACAAAAAAGAAGGCTGCACCGTGAAAGACGAGAAAAGTTAAATAAAGAAGATAGTTCAGCCAAATCCAGAGAACAGCAGCAGCTGGATCCTAAAGGAAAAGGGCCACCGGCAGATGTTAATATGGTGTTCATGTTGTCGATGGAATTCCTTGCGCCGTCCAGTGATGATGATGAGGTGGATTTTTCCGACCAAATAGCTCAGTTTGCTCTAGATCCGATGACGGCTATCTTTGAGAAACCTGCCGACAATGAAAGACAACACCTTGAAGCTGTGTTTGTCAAAGGTAAGGTTGATGGGCAGCCAATGACGAAGATACTTGTTGATGGTGGGGCTGCTATCAATATTATGCCGTATGCAATCTATCGGAAGCTTGGGAAAGGAGACCAAGACTTGACCAAGACCGATATGATGTTGAAGGACTTTGAGGGGAATCACTACTAGGGATGTGTGCAGCAATGACGGTTTACATTCGTCACCGAACACCCCAGAATCGTCACATGCTTGCATCTGTGACGAATTGGTGACGAAAATGGCTTTGTCATGGAATTAGCGTCACATTTGTACTACCATGACGAAATGAAGATTTTCGTCACAGATGTGCTTTTGTTCTATGACGAAATGTTGATCGTCAGAGAATAGTATTCGTTCTATGACGATCCCGTTTTGTCAAAGAAAGAGCCCAGTTTTCGTCATTATCTATCGTCCGTCAGGGTGCCTGATGCCGTTTGCCATGCTGGCAGATGACGTGGCATGTCAGCTGACGTGGCCAATGACGTGGATGGTCCAGGTGCCTTTTTTCAGGACCACGTGTCGACTTTTTATGAGGACAACAAAATTGTAATTATTATTAGAATAATTATGGATTGTATGAAAATTTAGGATTAACATCTAAGAGGTAAGAAATAAGATATGAGCAGATTATAAATTTGTTGCAACCATCCTCATCCTACTACATGTCATGATCTTGGAGCCTACTGAATGCATACATTTCTTCAACGACAATAGCCTGTTAACCTGAACCTACATGGACAAGTTGTAGATACATTTCTATATATTCTGCTTAGTGCGTTTGCATATATTAATTTTTTCAGGAAAGTAATATAGATGCAGTATTGTGGCTGTTTGGGAAAAAAGGGAAATGGAAGACGACAAAAGGGACATATGTGCTGTTAAATTTCTTTAAAGATATATGATTCTAGGGTACTGCTTCGGTCTACCATTGTAGAGTCCCAATCCACCCAACCAATCCAGCATCTAGCGCAAACATTTTGATGATCTAGACATGAAAATGGAACCAGTACAGAGTTCTTGGAGAAATTTTGCTTACCTTCAGTTGTCGGTGCTTTCCTACCTTGTCCCGTTGTCTGCACCGTCGTCGTCGTCGTTCGAGATCAGCAGAATCTTGGAGAGCAGATCACGTCGGCGTTGCAAGTCGTTGGTGGAGATCCAGGCACGGTGTCTAGGGTTTCGTGGGGTCGAGATAGAGAGAGGGGAGGTGGTGACGAGAGATAGGGCAAGGCGGCGAATGTCGTCGTCGGCGTCGGAGTTCGTGCGCCAGGTTCCTTGGTGATGGCTAGGTTTGTGTGGGGCGATAGAGGGAATGGGGCGTCTGAAGTGGAAGAGGAGATGGGGAATGGAGCGAGAGAGGTGGAGATAGATGGGGAGGTGGACTGAGGAGTGGGAAATTTTTTTGGCGGCCGATTTTTTTTGGCGCCTTTTTTAGAGGAAATGGCGCCGTGGTGGTGTTGACGGTCCTTAATGCTCATATTTAACCATCAATTAATCATAGAAAAGGATCCAAATGCAACCAACACCTAGACATAGGGTTTTATCTGACAGAATTCCACAAGTTTTGGTGTTTGTCTATTTCTGCAGGGGGTTATCAGGAAATATGGAAGAAAGGCCCACACGTCGGGTTTACATAGAGATATTAACGTGCCGCACAATTATCTACCATCTAGAAGACTCCAGAAGCCACGGGACCAAAGCGGAGGTCGAGAGGGCTCAGGCACTGGGCGCCCGCCCTACCTTACTGGGCGCCCGCCCTCCCCCCTGGACCAAACAGAGTCCAATTCGGGGACAACACTCCACCGACCTAATACTTCAAGGAAAACCACACGATCAATGTCGGTTTGATCCGACGGCCCAGATTCACTTGAAGGGACTATAAAACCAGACCCCCCTGGCCCCTGGAGATCATACCTCTTCTACAGAATCAAAGCTAGGGTTTCAATTCTTCATCCAAGTAGAGAGGATCCCTCTAGTTCTTCTAGTTCTACCTCTAGTTCATCTAGATCTAGTTCTAGTTCATCTAGTTCTAGTTCTAGTTCCTCTAGTTCTAGTTCTAGTTAGTTCTAGTTGTAATCTAGAAAATAGGGAGAGAGAAGAGGAGAGCAGAGGAGGAGCCGGATCTGTCGGATCTTCCTCAACATTGTACTTTTGCAGCATCTGGTTCGTTCTTCATCGTTCTCCAGGTTCTTCAACTCATAACTCCTGAGTTCTCTAATTACTTTTATTTACATTCAAGTTATTTATTGGATTCCCGCTTGCATCAAGTGCTCTAGTCTTTGAAACATTAGAGTAGTAATCAATAGATTAGACGTGGTGTTTAGTCTTGCGATTACCTGGAATTGCACCCAATCTTGCGGATTGTTGTGGTAGCCTTAGGGTAGTGACAGCCTTAACGGTCGACGTATTCCACCACATTCGGATCGGTGTTTGTAGGACCGTAGTCAGACCTTCCTAGCCCCCTTCTCATCTCTTTCTGTGGTTAGTGCTCTAATGTCCCGATATAAATAATCTTGAAGTAATTCTTGATTCTTAGATCAACTAGAGAACTCTCAGGAAACTTCCTCTCTTCCCACCAAAAACAATTATATAGTTATCCTTGGGCGATCTTGGGTCTTAATTAGTACACTCACGTTCTCTATGGAAAATCGATACTCTGGAATACTCCCAGGTGAAGGCTACATCGGTATCCGTGCGCTTGCGGATTTTTCTGTTTGCGTTTAAAATACCCAACAAGCTTTCTGGCGCCGTTGCCGGGGGACGGTAGCTGTGCTAGTTTCGAACCAAGTCGTCCGTGTATCCTTTTTCTTTTCCTTTTTTACCACATTCACCTTACCATTTTCACCACACCATATGGATTTCACTCTAAGCATTAATGAGCATGGAATTTATTTCATAGCCACTTCATTTACTCCATGCTCATATGCAACATCTTCCCAATCCATTGGTTTTTCCAACATCACCACATTCGAGATCTCCAACCCCCTCATCCTTTCTATTTATAAAAACTTTAAAAGGGCGGTTGTCGATGCATAGGTCTATAATAAATTTTGCAGATCTCGTTGAGTTGATCTTGATATAGGTCAGCGTTGGAGGGGAAACCACTTCACTGACATAAATTGATGGTTTCCCAAGGACAAGCTTAGTGTCCTAAAACAAGCACTGATGAGAGCATAAGATGAGCTTTTAATTATTTGCAACATTACCTTGTGTGTTGAGCATATTAGGATAATTGTAAAAATATTCCTTCGGGTATTCTTGGCACTAACCTTTCCAGGATTGGAGCAAGAAGATCGGATGAATGACAAGCACAAGGTATGTCCAACCAATCGTCATACAACATTGAATTAAATTCATCCAAACTTGAATTTTGCAAAATTCAAGCTTGGGGGAGTACTTTATATAAAAACATCATTTGCCATGTTGCTATGTTGGTTGTCCCTACCTTTGAGACATGCTCAATCTGTTAAATACTAATCACACTACTTTATCTCCACTTGAGTAGATCTCTACAAATGCTCTCATGCTACCTCTATTTGCTTTAGTATATGTCTAGGTTTGGAGTAGTTTCATTTATCTCTTAATTAAGCATGGTGCTTAGTTAGGAATGTTGATCTTACTTCTAAGGGATTTTAAATTAAGCATGGTGCTTAGGTTAAAATGCCCTCCTAAATCAAATTAGACATGGTGTCTAGGTTGATCTTTGAGCCAATAGTATGCTATAGTAGATATTGGATATTTTGTTGGACTAACCCCTGTAGGAAAACTTTCAATATCGACCTGGGAAGTCCTGAGATAAACTCACATTGGAGACAAAGAGAGACACACATGAAATTTAACAATTTATACAAGGAAGGCATAGCTCACAAGTGATGATCCATGGAGGCTGCCACAAACACGATGCACAACCGCTAAGAGAGGAAAGCTTCCACAAGGTGATACTGTACCATCACTCTCCAAGTAAGGTAATATCTTAAGGTACTTGACTATCACTTTTATAAGTTTCTCCTTGGTTCTAGCGTTTCACATGAATAAAAGAGACAAACATGTATGATTTACAACTCTAGATTAACCAACCCAATCGATTCAACATGTTTAGTCCTTCCACCTTTGTGATCCCATACTCCTAATATCAGCTAAAATGTTGCACACTCAATCTTTGGAAGATATATATATATATATATATAACATAAGTATAGATAGATTACCTTTCCATTAGGTTGAGCGATCTGATCTTACAAATGTTCTAAATGCTACACTCATGATCTTATTATCCATCAACTTTGTCTTGCTCACTATGCTTAAGGTTAGAGAGAACAAATATACTTTTGGTTCTGTTGGTGTTTTCCACCAACAGGGCCCATGCACTTGATCTCTGCCTTGTCTCTATGAGTAGGTACACTTCGAGCAAAATATGAAGGACTTTTATAACTCCCAGACTCCACCAAGTGAAGAACCTAGATCTACGAGCACAAACACACTGGAGATACTGGACACTCAGGCAATCACTGCACTGAGATGCTTGAGGACGTAACTACTGGAGTAACCCTGTTGTGGAAGTAATTACTGACCATCTGCCAGTCAAGAGATACAATCCAGGACGTCCCGTCATCCCGATCTCCATCGGCATGGTGGACTTCCTAGAAGCACTCTGCAACTTTGGCTCCAGCGTCAACATTATGCTCAGGGTACTCTATGAAAAATTCTTTACACATCCTTTATCAGAAACAACCATGGGTTTGCAGCTTGCAGATCGTACACTAAGTTTCCCAAAAGGGAATATTGAAGAACCTCTGCGTCCGAGTTGGTACCTTGTAAGCCGCAGCACACTTCATGGTGATAGAGACTGGTACAGATGAGAGGGCACCCATCATTCTAGGGAGGCCATTCCTAAACACTTCGGGAGCTATCATCTACGCTAGTGCTGCCAAGATTAGTTTCTACATCAAGGGGAGGAAGGAGACATTTTCCTTCAAGAACAGGACTACACAAACCTTAGAGCAATCCCGACATGAACCAAGGAAGAGGACCAACAGGAGGAACAGGAACAACCAAATGTGGACCGAGTCAACTAAGATGGTCACTGCAGTTCATGGAGGTCAAGATCATCAACTGAAGTCACCATTCCTAACCAAAAAGGACGACTAAGTCACCTATCAGCTCCTGCATGGAACCATGTCCCTGCAACCAACATACATTCAGCTCCAGATGATTTTAAGGTTATTGACATGGGAGAAGACAAGTACGATCCACCCATCATCCTTGGAAGACCGTTCCTCAGCACTGTTAAAGCAATCATCTATATTGGAACCAGAGAAGTCCACATGCACTTCCCCTCTGAGAAGGTACGCCGCTATTTTACTAACCCTAACTATATAGTCGAAGACTCTAAGCAGGTCAGGACAAGAAGAAGACGACGCAACCGCAACCAGGCGAGCAAAATCATCAAGGACGGATGGGCGGACTATGAGTCTACGAAGGAGAAGTGCACCGAGGCAGGTGTGGAGAGAGAAGATAGTTATACATGAAGACTAGGCGCCACCGGAACCACCGACTACGCCATCCAGCGAATCCCAGGACGAATGAGAAAACGGAGAGTCCCGTTCGGAGGACTTAAAAACACCGAACGCCTTGCCAAGAGGTAAACTTGGTAGTTATCTTTTTCCTTTCAACTATTTAAAATAGTTTGCTTAGTTAATCAGGTTCATATCATCTTGAAAAAAAATAAAAATGTTAAAAATAGTAAGCCCCATGTGATTATGCTCATGGCATAAAACCCATAAGTACATTCACTGTGGTGGCGTAAAAATAAAATAAATATATTCCTGTCCTATAAAAATAAAAAAATAAATTTATGATCCTACTAAAGAGAGTAACATTTATTAGGAGGAATCTCAATATGATAAAGGCTAAGGAGATTTTATGCTAACACTTAACCAGTTCCACAAAGCTTTGTTGTCTATTTGAGCTCCACAGAATTCAAGGATCAAAGAAGACTAGTAGACAGAGGACATCCTAATCACTGTCAGGGTGCTGCTGACATTCAAATACACCTCCATCACCTGCTAGCTACATCAGGAGAAATTACGTCAAAATCCAGCTTGGGGGAGAGCACCCCCATTTATCCAGCTAAGTGTTCTACTCACGTTTATATTTTATTCAGATAATAAAAAGATGCATAATGATAAAAACCCAAATAAAGATTTCATGCTTATATATATTTTTGCTTAGTTTGCTAAATAAATAAATAAATAAAATTTGCTATGGACCCTCATGATAAGCTCTCACATGGAAATGATGAATAATTGCTCTGCTATGACTAGTTCTTAAATTGAAATCTCTCTCAAGTTTAGGCATCACTGGTATTAATTAAGATTTGCTCTAAACCTGAACTTGTGGGAAGAGTACTTGATCTGAAGTCTATGTCGTTAACAGATATGATATGGGAAGGTTGAGCTGTTGTTTATCTGTTCCTAGAGATGCTAGAATTCTGGAGAATTTTATCTTTGAAAATCTTTAAAATATTGCATGATGAGTTCCTATATGATGAGAGTTTAAATTCCTACCACAGCTGTTGATATTTGGAAACGCAATAAGGAATTGATCCGCAAGCGCACGGATATCGGTGAGCACTTCACCCGGAAAATTATCCAGAGTATCGTATTTATTTTTTTACCACTAGGAGAAAGAGTGCATCTGACTAACCGGTCTATTACTACTAACCTTTAGGCACAAAGAATGTCTTTTGATGTGAGTGATAAATAGAGAAGACTGCAACCGTAGTCTCCTTCTAACCTTGGTAAGGATGATCTACTGTTGTAATGGGGAGGCTAAGGGAATCTAGACAACACAAAGGATGTTCGACCCGCACCTATAAACCCTATCCTTCCTGCTAACGAGATGTGATCTACAAAGGTAGCTCGGAATTGTCACGTTCCTCACTACTACCACGGTCCAGCTAGTCAGGGAATATCTATGAGTACCCCAGCCTAAACACCATGTTTACGCCATCAATGATTACTCTAAACTCTACGCGAAGAGATTAAAGTAAAATCATAAACCATAAGAACAATAAAACAAGAACTTACTAGAATTTAGAAGTCGAATTACTGAAGAATCCTAGGAGCAAGCTTCGGATTAGGAGAACTTGATCCCGCAGGTACAAGCTTGGAGTAGACACCGACAAGCCGGGCTCCTCCACTCTACACCTCCACTCTATCTCTCTCAATCTAGTAGAAACTAGAAGATCTATTTCTACCTTACATTGATTGCTAAGCCTAAAAAGAAATATTAATTAGAGAAGAGGTTTTCCTTCGAGGGCACCCCTCAGTCTCTATGATAATTTCTTCATGTCTTCTCGAGGGGCCAGGGGGCCTTGCTTATATAGTCCTCCCATTCTATGCATTTTTGGGTCGATAGGCGAGGTGGTACTATGTTTTTCTTGATCCAATAGGTCAGTGGAATATCCCGAGCGAAAGAGTCCTGATTTGGCTCCAACAGGGGGGCGGGCGCCCAGGCTACCAGGGCGGGCGCCCTGGGCCTGGCCCAGTTTCGCCTCCGCTTCGGTCTCGTGGCTTCTGGAGTCTTCTAGATGATGTAAAATTGCGCGGTGCGTTGATATCTCTATGTAATCTCGACATGTGGACCTTTCTTCCTTATTTCCTGATAACCCCCTGCAGAAACAGATAAACAACAAAACTCGTGGAATTCTGTCACATCAAACCCTAATTCTAGGTGATGGTTGCATATTGGTCCTTTCTCTTGTTTATTTGATAATTAAAATTGATACTTAAGAACCGTCAACAAATACCCCCATACTTAGGCTTTTACTCGTCCTCGAGAAAAGGATGGTTAAGAAAAATATCTGGGGTAAAACATTTTAAAGCATTCTCTATATAATTGCAGGGTGTTAAAAATTCCACTGTGTACCATAGTCAGGGATGTATATGGTTAAGAGTAAAGATCCTTTCTTCTCAATCCTGTCATTTGGAGCTTTTGTATATTTTTGAAAGAAAGTTAGCATACCTTTTTATCCTCATAGGTTCTCTCAGATCACTCATTATCTTTTATATATATCTCACTGAGGCTGTTTTATTTTGCAAAAATTCTCAAGCATACTTACTTTGCATTTATTGCCTGATCAAAACGGGATCCGAGGAGGGGAATGTCATACTCTTAGATCAAAGACTTTGGAAATTAAAAACTTTGTCAACTCTTGCTGGCATATTGCTTATTAGAGGGACCATGGGCTATCATTTTTTTTAAGTGGATACCGAGGTACCCCTAATTCTACTGCCGGACACTTGTCCATTTTTCTGCGAGGTTGTCGAGCACTTGCTCCTTTTTATTTCCTCGAAATATTTCTATTTTTGCATAGCCCATGCCTCTAATGCAATAATACTTCGGAAGAGTGAATCTTACTGAAATAATGTCTTGATCTTAGGAGCATGATAAATCTCTCAACAAGGGTCTAACTCATTTTGAACAAACTCAATACAGAGCAGATAGCTTTTATAATCATAATTAATATTTTCAGTTTTATCAGGCATATAAAACACTGAGGATGGTAGCTATAATTTTGAATATTTTGAAATAAACTCTCCAAGCAACAATGATATCAAGAATAAGAAACTCATACTCTACCATCACATATTCCATATTGACTTAAGTAACACAAGGTTTTAAAATGATTTTCAATAATTGCAAGTTTTCAGGAAATATCACAGATTGAGATTAATCATGATTAGAAATATTTTAATCCTTTTATTTTAGCATGTCGGAAACAGTAATCTGCATAATCCAGAATAAATGTATGTATGAAGTAAAGTGTGCAGAGTGTGTACCTGAATTGTGGAGTGGTGCAGTTGGAGTGTGTTTGGTATGTCGAGGGATCTCCCCCATACTTGTTTTCTGCTTTCTTGCACAAAAATAAAGTGGAGACACACAAGACATAATAATAATAATAATACTCTTTATTAATATTGAGGCATTTATTACAAAAGACTAATAGCAAACTAATAATAATAGTAAACCTAAACCGAATTTAAAGATAGATAACTAAAATGCATTGCCTCAAGGTCTAATCTAGATAACTTAGCGGCGCTCTAATTCCATGATCTTCTTGTTGGCACTGTCAAGATCCTGCCTAAGGCCTAGTATAATGGTGTTGTGGTTAGAGAGCTGCCTAGTAAGGGAATTAATCGAGGACTGGAGGTCTATGATAACTCTATCTAGCCTGCGAACTTCCTCATCAATATCCATTATAGTCTTGCGACGCTTGGGAGGTGTCTCAAAAGCATTGAGATAGTGCTTCGGGGCTGCCTTTGGAGGGATGAAACGGACTTTGGATGCTCTAATCCCTTCGAAGTAAGGCCTTTCCTCCTCCGTAGTGTAGCGAATACTGCTGATCTCGCCGCTTCGGTTGGTCTTGACTCCAACGACCCTCTCATTGGGTCTAGGTGGAAGGATCCTTATGCCGGTTGGCACCTTGATAGTGGTCTTCGTCTTGGATGATGATCCTGTGAGGAGTAGGGGTTGTTGTGGTGCGGTGAGAACTGGTTGAGCATGGTAAGATTGGGCGGAGCTGCGTTGACGTAATGGCATGGCTTCTAGCTGACGCTCTGTGTTGGCCGGGACGAGAGCACAGGCATCGGGGTCTTCCACTGGCTCCATGTTGAGGTTGAAGGGGACGACTTCCCAATCGTCGTGGTACTTGTCGGCCATTGGAGTAGCAAGGAACTAATAAAATTTTAATTGAAGTAGAGCTAATCAAGCTCTAATTGAAGGAGAGCTAATCAAGCTCTAATTGAAGGAGAGGAAGCTTGGTGGCTTGGTGTTTGAAAACTGAGGTCAGGGGTCTGTTTATATAGGGGTCAAAAGGGTGCCTCTATGGGTTGTTCGGGTTGCTCCCGTCGATGTGCATGCAAAACTTTCCATCCGAGGGATTATTCGGATCACCCTAAGTGCATTTTCCATAACAGAGAAAGTCGGGACCGAGGGGGAACAGGGGCTGGGCGCCCGCCCACTTGACCTGGGTGCCCGCCCTCTCTCTGGCCCCACTGTGGGCCCACTTCTCCGAGCGTGTTTCTAGATGCGGAATTATTTAGAAAAATATATATATGACCCAAAACCATCAGACCAAAAGTGTCGGGCTCTAATTCTCCATGGGAAGGTAAAAATGGACTACGTCTATTTCTTCAAATTCCTCATTGGGCTCTAAAAATAATTTAAGACGTTGACCATTTACCTTGAATAACGTACCTTCGCTATTTTTGAAGTGTGATAGCTCCGTGGGATGATGAATTGATTACCTTGAATGGTCCTTCCCATTTGCTCTGGAGTTTTCCATGCCCGAAAAGCTTCACCTTGGAATTAAAAAGTAATACCTTATCTCCGGGTGTGAACTCCTTCTTCTTGATTCTCTTGTCATGCCACCTCTTGACTCTTTCTTTGTAGATTTTTGAATTGTGATATGCCTTCTCTCGCCATTCTTCCAATTCTGATAGTTGCATTCTTCTATAATCTCCAGCAACATCTAGGTCCATATTCCATCTCTTTATGGCCCAGTGTGCTTTGAACTCTAGTTCAACAGGTAGATGGCAAGTCTTCCCGTACACCAATTGGTATGGAGACATTCCAATTGGGGTTTTGTATGCTGTCCGGTATGCCCAAAGTGCATCGGGTAACTTGTCTTTCCATGCCGTTCCCATTTCATTTACTGTCTTCTGAAGAATATTCTTGATTTGTTTGTTGGAAGTCTCTGCTTGGCCACTTGTCTGAGGATGATAGGGGGTAGCGACGTTGTGACGGATTCCATGTCTTGATAGATATTGCTTGAAGCGTTTGTCGATGAAGTGTGCTCCTCCATCACTTATCACTACTCTGGGGACTCCAAATCTTGGAAATATAATTTCTTCGAACATCCTCTTTGAACTGACGTTGTCGGCATGCTTGCAAGGTAATGCTTCTACCCACTTGGAGACATAGTCAACCGCCACCAAGATGTACTCGCACTTCTTTGATGGAGGAAATGGACCCATGTAGTCTATTCCCCAGACATCAAAGAGCTCAATCTGAAGATTGTTGGTGAGTTGCATTGCATCCCTTGTATTTATGTTTCCGTGTCTTTGACATGGCCCACATCTTCTGATATATTGCTTCGTGTCTTCATACATTGTAGGCCAATAGAATCCACACTTCTAGATCTTTGAATGTGTACGGAATGCTCCATAATGACCTCTATATGGTGATGAATGACATCTGTTGATGATCTTCCATCCTTCCTCAGTGGTCACACATCTCCTGAGTAAGCCATCAGAGCATACTCAGAAGAGGTATGGCTCATCCCATATATGTGAACGACTTTCTTGAATAAGCTTCTTCTTGTTTGCTCCTGGTGGTACATACCCTGAAACCATAAAATTAACAATATCTGCATACCAGGGGTCAGACCTGTTAATCCCGTAGAGCATGTCGTCCCGGAGTGAATCATTGATTAGGGTTTCCTGTGGACTCTTAAAATACATTCTAGACAAGTGATCAGCAACAGAATTTTCTACTCCCTTTTTATCTTTTATTTCTAAGTCAAATTCTTGGAGTAATAAAATCCATCTAATCAGGCGAGGTTTAGCATCTTTTTTAGTGAGCAAATATTTTAATGCAGCATGATCAGTGTAAACAATTATTTAGCTCCAACTAAATAAGATCTAAATTTATCTATGGCAAAGACAACAGCCAGGAGCTCTTTTTCAGTGGTTGCATAGTTAAGTTGATCTCCTGTCGAAGTTTTACTGGCATAAGCAATTGCATGATGCTTCTTATCTTTAGTTTGTCCCAATACTGCCCCCACAGCATAATCACTAGCATCACACATAATTTCAAAAGGCAACGACCAATCAGGGGGTTGAATGATTGGTGCAGAGATGAGTGCTTTCTTTAATAAATTGAAAGATGTTAAACATGCATCATCAAATTCGAAAGGAGCATCCTTGGCTAGCAAAAGAATAAGTGGTCTAGCAATAAATGAAAAATCTTTTATGAATCTACAATAAAAACCAACATGGCCAAGAAAGCTTCGAATTCCTTTTATATTCACAGGTGGAGGTAGTTGTTCAATTACTTCAATTTTAGCTTTGTCTACCTCAATACCTCTTTCAGACACTAAGTGTCCTAGCACTATTCCTTCTCTAACCATAAAATGACATTTTTCCCAATTAAGGATTAAGTGCTTTTCTTCACATCTTTGCAAAACCTTGTCTAAGTTTTCAAGACAACTATCAAAAGTTTTTCCATAAATAGAGAAATCATCCATGAAAACTTCCATAATCTCTTCAATCATATCAGAAAATATAGACGTCATGCATCTTTGAAAAGAAGCTGGTGCATTACATAACCCAAAAGACATTCTACGGTAAGCATAAGTTCCATAAGGGCATGTAAAAGTGGTTTTGCTTTGATCATCGGGATGGATCGGGATTTGATGATACCCTGAATATCCATCTAAGAGACAGAAGAACGAATGGTTTGCTAACCGCTCTAGCATCTCATCTATAAAAGGTAAAGGAAAGTGATCCTTTCTCGTGGCTTTGTTTAATTTTCTATAGTCTATGCACATCCGCCAACCTGTGACGGTGCGTTGCGGAATTAGCTCATTCTTTTCATTCATAATAACTATCATGCCTCCCTTTTTGGGCATAACTTGTACTGGGCTCACCCACTCACTGTGCGGCACAGGATATATAATCCCTGCATGCAGCAACTTTATAACTTCTTTTTTAACTACCTCTCTCATAGTGTTGTTAAGTCTACGTTGGGGTTCTCGAGAGGGTGTAACAGAAGGATCTGTTGGAAAACGATGGGTACAAATCATAGGACTGATTCCTGTAAGATCTTGAAGTGAGTAGCCAAAAACCGAGTGATGTTTCTCAAGAATGGTCATTAATCGCAGAGTTTGATCCTGAGTGAGTTTATCGCTAATGATCACAGGGAACTCTGGATTATTGTTTAGCAAAGCATAGGTAAGACCGGGTGGTAAAGTTTTAAGCTCTATGGGAGGTCTAGGTGTTTCTGCAAACTCATCTAAAGGTTCAGGCTCGGAAGGTTCGTCTTCTTCTTCTGTGAAGAAAGGAGTTTCGTCTTCTAGGTCTGGTTCATCTAAAAGCTCTAGAGATGCAGCCTTTACTTCCTCCATAGGATCAGGCAAAAGATATGACTTGGCCTTATTATTTAAGGAGTGTGAAATTATTATTGGGAATTTAAAAGTTTTTCCAAAAGAAATGTGTAGCTTTCCAGTATGACCTTCATAAAGGAGTCTTCTAAAAGGTTGTCCTATCAACAGGTCAAAGTCCCATGTATCAAAGATATAGAAGTTCAAATGAACCATGGAGCCTTCTACCGTAAGAGGTAGGACATTAATAATTCCAAGACTGGGGACTAATCGTCCCGAAGATTCCTTTATGACCTTTGTTGTGGGGGTTAAGACAAGATTTTTAAATAGTTTAAGTGCAAAGGATTCAGACATAATGTTGATCCCCACAACAGGATTATAAAGAGCATTAAATCGATCAGAATTATAAGCACAGCGTATAGTTATAGAGGGTGTGTCCAATCGGATCACATAAGAGGAAAGCTCTGATTCCTCCAACCATTCGCTACTCATTACTGAGATAAGCTCTCTCAATTGATATTCACTTGGTAAATAAATGCTGAACTGGCCGTTTTGGGGTTTGTCAATAGAATGGTAGTTTGAAATATTTCCAAAATCGGCAAAAAGATCTGATTCTATATCCAGCATGAAGTCCGGTAGTGGAATTTCTTCCTCTTGTGGCTCAGAACTTGGGATAGCTAAAGTAGATGAAGAATTTGGCAGAGTGTCTACTTCGGCTTCGTAGGTTTCATCATGAAGGGTATTATCCAGCTCAGCTTCTAGGATTCTATCTAGGATCACTCTTGCTTCATCAGCAGGGATGCGAAAGAAAGAACCTCTAGACATTGTGTGAAGCATTTGTTTGTGATTTTTCTGAAGACCCCGAAAAAAGTGAAATAAAAGAACAGGGTCTTCAAGATTAAGGTTTGGACCAGATTCTAAAAGATCAGAAAAACGTTTCCAGGATTTTCCAAAAGTTTCATTATCTTTTTGTTTAAAAGATAGGACTTCGAGTCTAAGGTCGGCTATACGGTCAAGGGAATAGAAATCTAGACAAAAGTTGGCTCGTAAAACTCCCCATTCACCTTGTTGTTGACTTACCTTCTGACTGTACCATTGTCTAGCTTCTCCCCTTAGAGAAAAAGGAAAAAGCTTCCAACGTAAAGTCTTATCAGAAATGCCTTCAGTGCGAAGACAATCACATTGTTGATGCAAAACTGATCTGCAAACACAAAGGGCTAATACCCGATTCAAACGTTAAGGCGTGCCAACCGATTTGACCTTGCTATCGGCAAAGGTGATAACTCGAATACTTTAGTCCTGACAACAGCGATGCGCCCGGATGTCACGGCTAAGAGGTACTCACGCGGAACTTGAGAACACGCCGAGCTTAAGTCGACGAATTCCTAAGAACTCGTAATGAAAGGAAAAAAGTATGACGAAGTCGTCGAAAAGTAAATGCTGGAATATGAGTAAAAACGTGTGTTTGATTCCTTGATTGATTTTTTATTACAAGGCCCTAGGGTCTATATTTATACCCTGCTCAAAGAGCTACAACCAGACACGATTAGAATTCGAATTCCAAATTACACGGAATCCGTATACAAAACGATGCAAATAATTAAGGAAATAACAAAACTATCCCTCGTGACAAACCGAAACTCCTCCACATAACGACCGGCAGCTTCCGGACTCCCTCTTTGCATCATCGGCAGACCCTTTGCCATAGTCATCGGCAGACTTTCTTATCTAGCCATCGGCACCATATTACTGCCTGTGGACTTAGTCACGTTCAACTTCTCCCTCATCGGCAACCATCCTCATCGGCAACCCACTTTGTAAACATCGTACTGCCACCTTATCCTGCCATCCTAGACACGTGCCCAAAAACGGTGTCAACACATGCCCCCCAGTTTCGGAGTATAAAACTATTAATGCTCCGAAATTCTCTGCAGTAATGATGCCTTTTCCCGCAATTAATGCTCCTAATCTGGTAACCGACAACCTCAATCTGAACAACTCTGATCCTATTCCTCCGCAGATTCCTCGAAATCCCCAACCTCCTAAACGGGCATTTTTCTCAGTCGTACATCGGCAACAATACCGTTACAAAGATCTGCCGATGTTCTGACCAGGATATTCGCACAAACGGTTACTTCGCCTCTATCCGCCCATCGGCAATATGACCGTTATAGAATATTGCCGATGGACCGACCAGGAGATCTCGCACAGTAAAATATCTTCAGATAATGACCGCTTCCCGTCAAATCACCTGCACAATCCTTGGATTACCGTGCGAACAGTTACCATATCCACCTGAGTACCCTCGGATTTCTCGGATGCGGCAAGGAGATAAGTCGGATTTGCCCTTGCCCATTTTGTCCTATAAATAGTTCCTTCTTGGGTACTCCTTCCCCATCACACCATTCTACTACCCAACTTTACTTTTCCAGCGGCGGCGCCACCAAAAACTCCTAAGGTCTCCGACAAGTACCCCTCTTCACCAACTCCGGCGCCTTCACACGCTTCCTTCGCAACAAGATGGCCGTCGGGTTCGTCGTCCCTGAGGTCAAATCTCCACCCCGTCTTCTGTATTTTTCTTCATATCCCTGTTCACTCGCAATTCATTTTACTGAACATCTTCCTTTTCTTTCCTCTTTGTATTTCTTTTTACGCCCAAAATCACTAGGAATTGTCCAACAAAATTGTCATCCCCACCGATCAACCACACCTTCAATGCCTCGGCCCTCTAGGGGACCCAGATCCAACTGACCTTATCAACGCAGAAACCAACAGGATCCCCTTCAGAGCCGAAAATTTTTCCTTAGATCTGTGGAAGGACACCTTCCGCTCTTGGCCCAGCCCAACTGTAGGGTGGAAAGACTGGTTCTTGAGGGTCAGCAACTCTAATGAAGTTCAGTGGGGTGAAAGGAATTTAGCCCAATGCATTAGATTGTCCATTGCCGATATGCATAGGAACGAGTCACTGCTGATAGCTGCATCCTACTTTTGGTCAGACACCCTCAATGCTTTTGCCTTTGGCCACGGCCCTGCTTCTCCTACTCTTGCCGATGTAGCCATGCTTACTGGTCTAGATATATCTTCTGCCGATAGCACCCACCTTTTTGATACTGCCCCTAGTGCCAAAGTGGAGACTCGCGCTATCGGCGGTTGGTCGGGGTACATTCAGAAGTACCGTGGGAAAGGATCTGTCACCATAAAGGAACAAACCACCTTTCTGAACATGTGGCTGGACAAGTTTGTATTCTGCGGTCGATCGGCAGGACCGACTTCTGTCTACCTATCGGCAGCAGAAAGACTGGCTAACGGTGGCCGATTCCCTCTCGGCCGATACTTGCTTGGCGCTGCTTACCACCTTCTCCATCAAGTAGCCCAGAAACTTCTGCTCGGCCAATCCACTGGCAACTTGGGAGGCCCCTGGTGGTTTGTCAACATGTGGCTCAATCTGCATCTGCACAAGCGTCTCAACTTCAACCTGTTCACACAGCGTTTCCCAAGAGATATAGCTAAAAACCATGTATTGGGTGAAGAGGAATCGGCAACACGCACCCCCTTGAACTTTGGCGAAGCTGTCATAGTTCTGCCTGGTTCAGGGGGTAATCCAGATCAGATCGGCCGATTCTTCCAGACTCTGTATGAGGGTTTGACCAGAGACGAACGACCATGGTTGGCTTATGATGACCCAGATAGCATGCTCCCTCTGACCTTCAATCCATTTGATGAAGCTCTTGACAGGGACAATGAGGTGATGATGGCAATTGTGACCCCAGAATCATTCCAGTGAATTTCTTTGGTAGCACAAAAACCTCCCCTCAAACTTACAAATTTTACAATCTATCGGCATTAGCTCGCCATTTAGCTTTCGGCCAGTTGCCGATTGCACTTCCTTATGCCGATGTGATAAAACCCAGAGAAACTATCAACAACCTTCTTGAGTGGACTCGAGCATCCCAACTACCACCAAACGCCGATATAGATGTAGATCTGTCAGAATGGGTTCCGGCTGCTTTTATCACTCAGGCATACAAGTTATGGTGGGCAGAATGGAAAGAGCATCTATTCTGCAGATCGGCACTTTCATACCGCGGCATGATCGACTCCGAATACGAAGTTCCCGATGACACTGTAAGTAACTCAAACCAACGTTTCATTTTCTCAATATGATGCGTGTTAGCATCCCTGCAAAATATGAATTCATCGGAAACCCGCGCATCAGCCATTTCCTCGAGCTCTTCTTGGTTCCTAGGAAAATGCTGGACACGGTCACTAAGTCTGTCGTGCCCACTAAATCTGCCCCCCAGCCGGTCATGAACTGACACCCTTCCTCTGATCGGCCCATTAAATCGCCGTTCATCATCATGATAATGCCGATCGATCCTATCGTACCGATCATAACCGTTGCACTCAGGGCAGTCTCTGACAGTAGGAAGCTTGATATTTTCCTCCCAACAATGGATGAAGAATGGACAATTCCAATGATCCCTGTGCCGATTCCACTCCTGTCGGCGTCTTTCTTCTTCCCGTCGATAATCTTCCTGCTGGCGCCGATACCGATCTTCCCGTTGTTGCCATTTTTCTCGAGGCCTTCTATGAGTTATGACGATACCAGATCGAGGAAGCCTTCCTGAGCTAGTTCCTTCCTAGACCAAGCCCTTACTTCTTGCATCGGCAGTAGTAACTTGATGCTGAGGATCTACCGATGCACTCTTCTCAGCTGTCTCCGATGTTAAGACCTTAGCCTTCCCCTTAGCATCCAACATGTTTGTCGGGAAAGGATGTTGGTCTATCTTCATCGGCTTCTGGGCTTTGGAACTGTCAAACTTTATTCTCCCTGACTGTATAGCTGATTGCAGCTGCTGTCTGAATACTTTGCACTCGTTGGTGTCATGGGAAGTTGCATTATGCCACTTGCAATATCTCATCCTCTTCAACTCTTCTGCCGATGGGATCACATGGTTAGGTGACAGTTTGATCTGACCTTCCTGAAGTAGAAAGTCAAATATCCTATCAGCCTTAGCGGTGTCAAAAGCAAACTTCTCTGGTTCCTTCTGCCCAAAAGGACAAGACATCGGCTTCTTGTTTTTTACCCACTCTGCCAAGCCGATTACTGGTTCTTCATCAGAATCTGAGCTTGTTGCTTCATCGACAAATGACACTTTCCTATTCCATGCTCTTTTAGGCTCGAAAGGCTTGATGTCTTGATCAGAAATCCTCTGCACCAAATGACTTAAACTTTCGAACTCCTGAGAGGCATACTTATCCCTGATATGTGGCAACAAACCCTGGAAAGCCAAATCGGCTAGCTGCCGATCATCCAGAACCAAGCTATAGCATTTATTCTTGACCTCTCGTATCCTCTGCACAAAACCCTCAACCGACTCATCATTACGTTGCCTCAACTTGACCAAGTCGGTAATCTTCTTCTCATGAACCCCCGAGAAGAAGTATTTGTGGAATTGCTTCTCTAGATCGGCCCAAGTAATTACTGAGTTGGGAGGTAATGATATCAACCAAGTAAAGGCCGATCCAGACAATGATGATGAAAATAGACGAACCCTCAATTCGTCCCTGTTACCAGCCTCTCCACATTGAATGATGAACCTGTTGACATGCTCCATGGTTGACGTGTCGTCCTGCCCGGAAAACTTTGTAAAATCCGGTACCTTGTACCGATGTGGAAGCGGGATCAAATCATACGCGGGAGGATACGGTGTCCGATAAGAATAAGTGTTGACTTTGGGTTTTATCCCAAATTGTTCCCTCATTACTTCAGCAATCTTATCGGCCCAATATGCATCGGCATCTTGCCGATGAGGCGGCTGCGGATCTGGCACTTGGTGGCGAACCTCCACGTGTCTGTTCGGGACGTGATCTGCATGGAACATTGTATTGATCACCTGCCCTCCAATCTGCGGACCACCAAACTGCTGTCCACCGATTGGCTGTCCTCCGAGTTGCTGTCCAAAATTCATTGGCTGGTTGGGAATCCCCTGACCTTGGAACCCGGGATAGACCTGCCCTTGCTGGAACCCTGTAGTCTGGTAACTCTGCTGGGGCGATTGTGGAAAGGCTTGCTGTCCAAGCCATCCATTATTAGCGTTCATCGGCATAGGTGCTGCCGATGATTGGTAATTGGGTACCGTCGTTGAATTGACATACCCCGACTGGGCCATAGACCTCTGTTGCATCAGCATTGACTCTGCCGATGCGTTGGGCATCTGGAACATTGAATCTTGAGGATTTCCAGTGTGAGGCCTTGCAGTAGTAGTTGTGGTATACCGAGGACTCTGGTTCACCGGCGCATTGGGAGGTGCCGATGTCATAGGAGTTTTGCCCCTCATGTCAGTTATTTGTGATGTTCCCGGTGTCAACTCTGGAGGCATACCGTAACCCCACCAGTTGGGAGGAAGAGTCAACCCTGACATTGCCGATGCCAACATATCTGTTGTCAGTTTATGCTGCCCAACTGAAATTTGTGGGTTGGTTGTCATCGGCATAGATAGTGCACCAGTAGTCCCTGCTGTACTTGGAGGGACGGCAGATTGTGCACTTGCAGTCGTCAAGGCAGCCGATGGAGCCGTGACCTCTGGTGCCGTTGGCTGATGATGGGAGGGGCCCACATAATCTGGTGGGATTTGTCCTTCCTTGAAAGTTCTTGCCACGGCATTGAAAACCGTATTAGACAGTACACCAGCTTGGTTAATCAACGCTCGATTGATGGCATTGTCAACCATATCTTGAAGCTTGCCAGGATTGGTGTCAAAGGTAACCTGCTGTGGTGCCGGCAGTGCATCTTTCTGGACCACTTCGCCGCTCCTATTTATGCTGAAAGACCTCAGGCATTGCTGCTTGAACTCTTCCATGGCTTGGGCAATAGCTTGCTTCTGCTCATCCTTGAGGTTGGCCTCCGTCACGGGGATGACGTTCTCTTGATCGAGGTCAGAGATCGACATGTTGATCTTGATCTTGAATCCTGTCCCACTGGGCATGCCAAAAGATGTGTTGATGCAAAACTGATCTGCAAACACAAAGGGCTAATACCCGATTCAAACGTTAAGGCGTGCCAGCCGATTTGACCTTGCTATCGGCAAAGGTGATAACTCGAATACTTTAGTCCTGACAACAGCGATGCGCCCGGATGTCACGGCTAAGAGGTACTCACGCGGAACTTGAGAACACGCCGAGCTTAAGTTGACGAATTCCTAAGAACTCGTAATGAAAGGAAAAAAGTATGACGAAGTCGTCGAAAAGTAAATGCTGGAATATGAGTAAAAACGTGTGTTTGATTCCTTGATTGATTTTTTATTACAAGGCCCTAGGGTCTATATTTATACCCTGCTCAAAAAGCTACAACCAGACACGATTAGAATTCGAATTCCAAATTACACGGAATCCGTATACAAAACGATGCAAATAATTAAGGAAATAACAAAACTATCCCTCGTGACAAACCGAAACTCCTCCACATAACGACCGGCAGCTTCCGGACTCCCTCTTTGCATCATCGGCAGACCCTTTGCCATAGTCATCGGCAGACTTTCTTATCTAGCCATCGGCACCATATTACTGCCTGTGGACTTAGTCACGTTCAACTTCTCCCTCATCGGCAACCATCCTCATCGGCAACCCACTTTGTAAACATCGTACTGCCACCTTATCCTGCCATCCTAGACACGTGCCCAAAAACGGTGTCAACACACATGTTTGCACAAAATCTCTAATATGAAGGTAAGGGTTTTCGTCTTCCTTTCCCGAAAAAGATAGGTTTTGAATCTGGGCAATCAACCTAGAACTTAACTTATACTGGGATGTTTGGATAGGCTGTGATGATTCCCATGGTAAAAGGTCAGTTGCTAAAGGGATTGCAGACTCATGGATCGATTTAGAATTTTGGTTTTCCATAAGGTAAGAATAAAGAAAATAAATAAAGGATATAAAAGATAAGAAAAGATAAAAGTATAGATACAAGCTAGTAGCAAGACACAGGTTATCTCAGCAACCGTCTTTCTCCCCGGCAACGGCGCCAGAAATGCTTGTTGATATTTAGGAACGCAATAAGGAATTGATCCGCAAGTGCACGGATATCGGTGAGCACTTCACCCGGGAAATTATCCAGAGTTTCGTATTTATTTTTTTACCACTAGGAGAAAGAGTGCATCTGACTAACCGGTCTATTACTACTAACCTTTAGGCACAAAGAATGTCTTTCGATGTGAGTGATAAATAGAGAAGACTGCAACCGTAGTCTCCTTCTAACCTTGGTAAGGATGATCTACTGTTCTAATGGGGAGGCTAACGGAATCTAGACAACACAAAGGATGTTCGACCCGCACCTATAAACCCTATCCTTCCTGCTAACGAGATGTGATCTACAAAGGTAGCTCGGAATTGTCACGTTCCTCACTACTACCACGGTCCAGCTAGTCAGGGAATATCTATGAGTACCCCAGCCTAAACACCACGTTTACGCCAGCAATGATTACTCTAAACTCTACGCGAAGAGATTAAAGTAAACTCATAAACCATAAGAACAATAAAACAAGAACTTACTAGAATTTAGAAGTCGAATTACTGAAGAATCCTAGGAGCAAGCTTCGGATTAGGAGAACTTGATCCCGCAGGTACAAGCTTGGAGTAGACACCGACAAGCCGGGCTTCCTCCACTCTACACCTCCACTCTATCTCTCTCAATCTAGTAGAAACTAGAAGATCTATTTCTACCTTACATTGATTGCTAAGCCTAAAAAGAAATATTAATTAGAGAAGAGGTTTTCCTTCGAGGGCACCCCTCAGTCTCTATGATAATTTCTTCATGTCTTCTCCATTGGCCAGGGGGCCTTGCTTATATAGTCATCCCCTTCTATGCGTTTTTGGGTCGATAGGCGAGGTGGTACTATGTTTTTCTTGATCCAATAGGTCGGTGGAATATCCCGAGCGAAAGAGTCCTGATTTGGCTCCAACAGGGGGGCGGGCGCCCAGGCTACCAGGGCGGGCGCCTTGGGCCTGGCCCAGTTTCGCCTCCGCTTCGGTCTCGTGGCTTCTGGAGTCTTCTAGATGATGTAAAATTGCGCGGTGCGTTGATAACTCTATGTAATCCTGACATGTGGGCCTTTCTTCCTTATTTCCTGATAACCCCCTGCAGAAACAGATAAACAACAAAACTTGTGGAATTCTGTCAGATCAAACCCTAATTCTAGGTGATGGTTGCATATTGGTCCTTTCTCTTGTTTATTTAATAATTAAAATTGATACTTAAGAACCGTCAACAACAGCCATATATACATGCTTGTTAGACTTTGAGCCACACATTTACTTTTTACTGCTTATGAGCATTGAGTGTGGTCAAGCTGTGTAGACCCTTAGGAGCTTGTCATGTGGTTAAATCAAGATTCACTTGCACGTTCACTCACATATGCTACTTCTACTCCGGAAGTACGCATCCACTTATATCCACTCATTTCTATTTCCAGAACCACCCAAAAATATTCTACTTGTAATCCGGGAGAGAATAGCCAAAAAAGATTATCCTATCTCTGTTCTTCCCTGTGAAATAAATGCTCAAGTTATCTTGGTTACTACCACTTGCTATATTATTTCAGGAGATGAGTGCTCTAGAAAAAAAAGAAGAAGAAAAAAAAGAAGAAGAGAAAAAAAAGAGAGAAAAAAAAAAGAGATACGAGGAAATTAAAAGGGGCAAGTGCCCGGAACCTCGAAGAAAAGAAAAAGTGAGACGAGAGGTAAAAATGGACAAGTGTCCGATAGTAGAATTAGGGGTACAAAATACCCACCTGAGAGAAAAGAAAAAAAAAGAAGAAAATATAGAGCATCTCATTCTCCTCAAAAAGTTTCAAAAGAGCAAGAAAGGTATGTATCCCCTCAAAAGAGTATAAGTAGAATTAGACTTTCACCATTGTTATCACCATCATTACCATACACCATTCATTCGCCACACATGCACATCTTGATTTGACTTATTGACTTGTTCTTCTAGATCCATGGTTTGACTATACAATACATGTCTTGTAAGTATGTATACTTTATCTCCCACCTATGAGCTCCAGATATTAAAGCCTTATTAGAGTAGGGTGAGAGAGAAGGCAATGCCACTATGCTTTATACCATAAATACTACAGATTTTGAGAGAAGGCGTATACCATCACTGCCTTGGTAAGGATCCAGAAATACCACAAAAGAGAGACTAGAGAGAGTCATACAAGGAATCTCTGAGTTTTATTTGAAAATCTGCAAAAACTCCAGAGCTATAGTTAATCGAAGAACAAGAGACATGGTGCTTGACTAGACTATTCTATCTTTTAACTACTCAAGACAGAAGTGACGGTTACAAGTCCCATGGTGAAAGGTAAATGAGTAAGTTTTAAGTCTTAACAGTTTACTCTAACCAGAGATAAGATCTTGTTTAAACGCATGTGTATCTTTAAGGCATGAAACCACTGCAGAAACTCTTGAGTTCATCTTTGCTCAGGGACGAGCAAAGGTTAAGCTTGGGGGAGCTTGTTGACGGTCCTTAATGCTCATATTTAACCATCAATTAATCATAGAAAAGGATCCAAATGCAACCAACACCTAGACTTAGGGTTTTATCTGACAGAATTCCACAAGTTTTGGTGTTTGTCTATTTCTGCAGGGGGTTATCAGGAAATATGGAAGAAAGGCCCACACGTCGGGTTTACATAGAGATATTAACGTGCCGCACAATTATCTACCATCTAGAAGACTCCAGAAGCCACGGGACCGAAGCGGAGGCCGAGAGGGCTCAGGCACTGGGCGCCCGCCCTACCTTACTGGGCGCCCGCCCTCCCCCCTGGACCAAACAGAGTCCAATTCGGGGACAACACTCCACCGACCTAATACTTCAAGGAAAACCACACGATCAATGTCGGTTTGATCCGACGGCCCAGATTCACTTGAAGGGACTATAAAACCAGACCCCCCTGGCCCCTGGAGATCATACCTCTTCTACAGAATCAAAGCTAGGGTTTCAATTCTTCATCCAAGTAGAGAGGATCCCTCTAGTTCCTCTAGTTCTACCTCTAGTTCATCTAGATCTAGTTCTAGTTCATCTAGTTCTAGTTCCTCTAGTTCCAGTTCTAGTTAGTTCTAGTTGTAATCTAGAAAATAGGGAGAGAGAAGAGGACAGCGGAGGAGGAGCCGGATCTGTCGGATCTTCCTCAACATTGTACTTTTGCAGCATCTGGTTCGTTCTTCATCGTTCTCCAGGTTCTTCAACTCATAACTCCTGAGTTCTCTAATTACTTTTATTTACATTCAAGTTATTTATTGGATTCCCGCTTGCATCAAGTGCTCTAGTCTTTGAAACATTAGAGTAGTAATCAATAGATTAGACGTGGTGTTTAGTCTTGCGATTACCTGGAATTGCACCCAATCCTGCGGATTGTTGTGGTAGCCTCAGGCTAGTGACAGCCCTAATGGTCGACGTATTCCACCACGTTCGGATTGGTGTTTGTAGGACCGTAGTCAGACCTTCCTAGCCCCCTTCTCATCTCTTTCTGTGGTTAGTGCTCTGATGTCCCGATATAAATAATCTTGAAGTAATTCTTGATTCTTAGATCAACTAGAGAACTCTCAGGAAACTTCCTCTCTTCCCACCAAAAACAATTATATAGTTATCCTTGGGCGGTCTTGGGTCTTAATTAGTACACTCACTTTCTCTGTAGAAAATCGATACTCTGGAATACTCCCGGGTGAAGGCTACATCGGTATCCGTGCGCTTGCGGATTTTTCTGTTTGCGTTTAAAATACCCAACAGGTGGGTGCGAGCTGCTCTGGGTTTTGTATTTTTGGGTTTTAATTTGTTTTATTTGTGGAAAATAGTTTATTGAAATTTGGGTTTTTGTTTTTGGGGTTTTCATTTAGGAAGATTTAAATGGTATTATATTTACTTATTTCATAAAATTTAATATATAGCTATTTGAAACCAATGATTTGGTCACATGTCTAGTTTATTATTTACTTCCCACTAACATGTTGCGCGCCACGAAAATCATTGTTCGTCTAAAAAAAGGTCCCGACCACTCCACGTAGTAGGTGGCGAAATCATTGCTCGTCTATATTATGAGTAGGCCTAGACATTGAGCAACATCCCTTCATTACAATTTGGCTAGTCATGGGCAGGAGTGATGATTGGTGGTTTCCACTGGTGTCTTAGTGTATATGCTTAGACTATGTGCAACTACATTTGCATTAGGGAACCCATACCCAAAAATGACTGGTTCTTGCTTTAGTGGATAAAAGAGCAAGAGGAAACTCAATTAACAGTCCTCTGTGGTAAGGTGACTAGTTGTCCTTTGTTATTGGTGGTGTTTATGGTATGGGGAAGGCGAAGGTAACTCTTGTTACTGATGGTGTTTATGGTTTGGGGAAGGCCTACATAAGTATTGGCTACGCACATTAGTTGTTCGGCGAGTAATGCTAGGGGTAAGACAAGGCAAGAAGCAAGCATTTGAATAAGCCTAAACATTATATTTTACCCATTTGAAAATTTCAAACAAAATTTGGAATAAGCCTAAACATGATCACTTGAACATATATTAAAAAAGATAAAAAATAGAAGCATAAAAGAAATAATGTATAAGTCATTTTCATATTTTTAAAACAAACTAAACACTTTAGGTAGGACACCCATAAATTTTCATCATTTTTGAATGAATTCTTAATTTAGTAAAATTCAGCAAGATTTTGTTTAAAAAAAAGGTCTGTGTGGGATTTGAACCCAAGACCAAAGGTACCAAACAAGTAAGACTTACCATTGCACTAGTGTTTTGTTCGTGGAGAAACATGAATACTAGAATAGATGTATGATGTGTACTCTCTCATATACGGCATATTAAAGGCCAACAACCAGTGTGATTCCACCTCACCTTCTCCATTCCACCTCGACACATCCGACGCATCAACTACTCATCATCTTCGTTGTTCCGCCGCTCGCATC